>NC_141166.1:83887500-84032500 GCF_055505025.1 Bos grunniens
AACCACAGTTCATGCATTGCAACTGGCCAATGTCCTATAAACATTTTTATTTCACTTTGTTTTTCAGCTGTATGGCAGTGTGAAGAACATTACCTGCATATCCCTTAACACACGGATGAAGACCCATGTCAATTAATATGTGATGTTCATCGTGCTCATCCCACTCAGGTTACCAGGGTCACAAGCTACGAGACCACGTCTGCCAGGTGGCTCAGATCTGTTTCACTGCATGGACAGCACCCCTCCCAGGCGGCGCTAGTGGTAAAGAACCCACCTACAATGCAGGAGACATAAAGGACGCAGGTTCGATCCCTGGGTCGGGAAGATCCCCTGGAGGAGGAAATGGCAATCCACTCCAGTATTCTTACTTGGAGAATCCCATGGACAGAGGAACCTGGCAGGCTACAGTCCGTGGGGTCGCAGAGAGCTGGACATGACTGAAGCGATTTAACACATGCATGGCAAAGTCACACCTTCCATCAGTGTAGACAGTTCAGTCCAAACCTGCCATCAGCTCAAACACAGATGATGGCAAGTTTATAAACAAAGAAGAGCACATCTATTTTCATAATATCGTTTTATATTTCCAATATGAACATCTCAGTAGTCTTTAATCAAGTGGTAATTTCTGAGTTTATTCTAGTCTCAGGAGCCTCAGAACTGTGCTTCGGGGTAGAAAAAGAATGAGTGGGATAATCTGCTGGAGGACATGAGCGGCAGACATGCTCTGGGTACCCCCAGCTCCTGATTTCCTCTCTTCCTACCTCCTCCTCTTCCCCAAAGATTGGGTTAGTGGCTTGGGTAACCTTCTGTTTCCCAATTTCCCTAACAATATTTTATCAGGAGCTTGATACTCATTTTACTAATTGCTAATTAACCAAGACCAATCCCTTAAGAATCCTTGACAATGTAAGTAAAAAAAAAAAAACAAACCTCACTTCCTCTTCTTGTGCAAAGTGTGGGACAAATGCCTTATGCCTGACTTCAATGTTGAGCTGAAGGTTATACATAAGAAATGTGTATAACTCAGATGTCACGATGGCTCTGGAGTACTAAGGGAATAATTAAGAGTCCCTATTAAGAGTCCACGGCCTACTGAAAATTTCAGAACCTCTCTCTGGCATACAAAAGTGCTAACAATAGCTGAATTAAAGGTTATGTTCTATCTAACCACAAGCTTTCAACAAATTATTGCAGAAATAAAGAACTACCAGTTAGATACAAAACTTAAATAAACAAAACAGATATTCACCTAGGTTAGTTTCTTTTCCAAGAGGATAAGGGAACATTAGTAAAATATTACCATTTTTATGGACTTTAGGGGGTGAAAAAATGGCTTATATGTAACACACTCAAAATACCCAATCAACGGTAAAGCTCAGTTCACTGGTAACATAAATGATGGTCCCCAGTTATGAAATAAACATTGAGTTAAATTGGTGTTGCTTCACAATGTTGTGTTAGTTTCTGCTGTATAGTAAAATCAATCAGTGAATATGTACACATATATCCCCTCTTTTTGGGTTTCTTTCCCATTTAGGTCACCACAGAGTATTGAGTGGAGTTCCCTGTGTTTGCAGTAGTTTCTCATTCGTTATCTGTTTTTATACCCCAATAAAATGTTTTAGTTGAATTAAAGTAAACCTCTTAACTGTGAAAGAAGTATTTTTGGGCAGAGCATTGGTGATTTAGGAATTAGATCAACAAAACCACATGGAGTTGCATGATGTTGTTTAGGGTAGGAATTTGATTAAATTATATTGCTCCAAAACAAGCAGGTGGGAAAGGAGCCAACAGGGTGAACATGTATTTTGTGAAAGATACAATTCTAAGCGTTGTACATCTATCATCTAACTATATCGTACCAGCAAAGTTCTGGGGTATGTATGACTATTTCTTTCTATTATTATTTACAGGTTGAACTCAGAAATGTGGAGGAAATCTACTTTATCCAAAATGATTTTGTTAATCAGGTTCCAGAAGACCTCTCTACAGGGCAGTCACACGGCATGAAACCAAAGGGCTATGTTTTGGCAAAGCCCTAAGGTACTTTATAGGATGAACAGAAAAGACAACATTTGCTTTCTGGATGACATAACACATTTTTAAAGCTCATTTGAATAGCAAGAAAATATTCTTATGAGTATTTTATATTCACATTACCCATATTAAATGATTTTTCAAATAAAAAATGAATTACTGAATCTGATGGATACTATGACTATCCTATTAAGAAATCAAAAAAAGCAGATATCTGAATCTCCCTCATGCCAAAATTAAAGACACAGAGAGGACAGAGTATATACCTTCCAGAAAAATTCCAGTTATCCTTTTCTTATGACCCATAAAATATTAAAATCAGATAAATAGATATGTACTTAGTCTACTTATACAGTCTGTTTACTAATTTGAGACACAGAAGAATGTTGGAGTTAGAAACAACCCCAAAATGGAAGGCTCTCAAAATCTTGCTCTCAAGCAGCCTCCTTTATCATCGAGTTTGTTAGATAAACTAACCCAAGTTTTTCTTTTTTGTTTAGTCATTCTTTGGAGTGCAACCCAAGGGCTAAGACTATTGTTCCACTGAATTACAAGGAATTGAACCCATGAATTATTTAAGTCAGCTTATTAAAACGGTCAAACCTTGAAATTCTTCAACAACTGTAACTGTGCCGGGTCAAATGGAAATCTCTTACAGAAGATTACTTAATAGCAAAGGTTTCAGTCATTTTATACTAATGGTCTTCTTTCTAACCTAAAAAAAAAGAGGAACCATCTCTCTAACCATGGAATCTAGCAAGCAAACACCATGAACTTGCACTGCCAGGGAGAAGATATGATGAACTCCAGCTCAGAATCATATTGAATCAGGTTCAATTCAGGACATAAAATGAAATGAAAAGCCCAAACTAATTAGATTGTAATGAGCAGTTCATATGCCTTATGTCGTTTTATCACGTGCAGTAGGTGCTGTATCCCTACAGTGAATGACTTCAAGCAAGTCATCAGCTTGTACTGTGTTCAAGAATGCTAATCAGAAGGAAAAGGGTCTTTTTATGACATGCTTGAAGAAAACAAGATTGATTGTAGCTTCTTGATCATAGCAGTGCCTGTGGAATGGCTTTATCTCTATTAAACTTCACTTGCATTTCTGGAAAGCATGGAGTGTCCTAATGAGACAGGCAGAAATAAAGGAGTTCATTAGTAGAAAATTGCTAAAGTTGAAATGTCATGTAACAAGTTGAGAGCTGATATTCTGAAGAATGATATTCAGTGTCTGGGTCTGAAACTCAAGTATCAGTCACAGGTACCATTTTAGATTTTTGGGCCTCTTTTTCCCACATCTCAACTACTATATTAGTGGTTCGGTGAGTTAACAATTCTGAGGCCCAGAAGAACTTTACTTACTTCATTAAATATCTCATAGAGAAAAAAAAACCTATGATTGTCATAGGGTTCCAAAGTGATTTTCATTGTATGGTCCAACGGCTTGAGGAAACCACATGAAACTAAGCAAAGAGAAACTTACAAAAGTAATTCCATTTTGTGTGTGCAAATCATTTGCCAACTTGCTCTTGATCCATACGCTACCCTTCCCCCGCTCTGCTGTGTATTTCTGCAAACTATATTTCCTTGTCTGCTCTGCCAACTGGATTTTGGTAGATTTGGCCAAGGGGAGACACTGGCAGAATGCTGGAGGAGTCAGAGTATTTTTTTTTTTTTTTCCTGCTCTTATTTCCACCCTTGATCCTACCCTCACCGTGATTCTGCTGCATTGGAACAATCCCTCCTCCCTCCACGCTCATAGCTCCAGTAGGAGAGTCCCCACCTGGGTTCTAGTTTCCCAGCTCTGGTCCTCATCTCTGAACTCTGAAAGAAATGCCTCCTCCTTATGTCCTTTCAAGCTTGGGGTAGTAGTAACTTCCTACTATTTCTAATTTCTAGATCACCTTACCAGCTCTTTGCCAACACTTTCATCATCTATGTAACCAACTTACTGTATTAAATTGCCTATCTTTGAAATACCTAGAATATTTTTTTTTCCTGCCTGGACTATGACAGATCAAATCTTTTTATTTAGAAAATTCCTTCTAAGAAATCATATTTCCTTTGAAACTATCCTCATGAGAAAATAATCAAGGGAAGAATAAAGAGGAAAGAAAATAACTACCAAAAGCAAAAGCTTTACATGAAGCTCTCTGTATGACAATTCTCCCACAGTATAGTTGTTTATTTGTGCATCTGTTGGAAGGTTCTTTCTAAATGGTGACAATTCAGGGTTCTTGAACATTTGAATGTCTGCACACTTCTAAACTTCTGCAAATAATCTCTAAATAATTTGTTTACATTCTACTTAACTGTCAGTTAATTTGCTGCTAAAATTATGTTTTTGTGTTCATATTCAACATTATATCTTTGATATTTTTGATGCAACACATACTAAATTTCATTTGCAGTGTCTTAGTAAAATGAAATAATTGTGAAATAAATTTCAAAGTCAATAATGAAAGGGAGCTAGATTTCACATGATTTGTAAGAAAGATTTTGGTTAAGAAAAGAAAGACACTCTCTTCTTTTTTTAGCCTGTCTTCTCTCAGGAAAGCTTGAACCAACAAGAGAAATCTTATTTGTGATTTAAAAAGAAGGGAACTGGGTAAATATTTAGCCTATCTCTAATTATCCTTTATAATACTGAATATTTACATTTCCACATAGTTGGAATTTTCTCTCAGTGATTTGGCAAGTATAAATTATCCTTGCCCTCCAGACTCCCAGGTTCTACAAGGAGGACATCAGTGTTGCAGTTTTAAAAGGCTACAGTTTTATTATTAACAATTAATCCTGGTTTTAAACATGAATACTCTGAATTGCTGTAATTGCAGTTACTTTGCATTTACATTAAATAATATTAATGCTGGAGGCCCTTCATTGCCTGCTGATGGCAAGGTTATTATAGCCCCCAAAGCCTATTTTGAAATCCCCTCCCCAAAATTCATTTAATACATCAGAAATGCCCAACAGAGGACCATCCTGGAGAATTGCCCATGGTTTTTAAGTAGCAAAAATACAGGCATCTCATTTTTAATGTGGAAGGTTGGCCAACCCTCCATGCCTACCAGCAAACAATGACTGCTCTGACTCCATCTTGGTAACAGCTTGGTCAGACCCAGCATTAGCCTTTCCCAGCTGAACTTGTGCTCTGCACCTCTCTTCATTCCAGCATATTATGGTCCAGATAATGTCTTGAATTTAAACCATGCCTTGCAAAATCAACCTCAGGTAACAGACCTGATCCACAGGGTTTTCCCTGGAGCTAGAAAGATCCAAGAAAGAGAAGAGCCGCTTCCAGTGAAAGCCTGAGCCTCAAAGAAGCTGAGAGATTTAACTAGCTGTCTTGATGCCTTTCTACTGAAAAGGGGTGAGTGCTTTATGTTGCTGGGGTTACCATCATGCAATACTACAGAAGGGGTGATTTAAACAACCAAAATTTATTTTCTCACAACTCTGGGAGCTAGAAAGTCCAAGATGAAGTTGACTTCAGGATTGGTTTTTTCAGGGGCCTCTCTCCTTAGCTTGTAGCTTGTCCCCTTCTTGCCATATCCTCACACTGTCCTTTATCTGCTTAAGCACACCCTTGGTCTCTCTGTGTTTCCAATTTCCTCTTCTTTAAAGGAAGCCAGGTAGATTGGTTTAATTTCCTCTTTAATAACTCTATCTCCAAGTTCAGTCTTATTCTGAAATAATGGGGATTACAGCTTCCACATAGGAATGTGAGGGTAGCGGTGTGGGGAGATGGAACACAGTCCAGCCCATAACAACGAGGCTGGAAGAATTTGTCTTCCTTGACCCTATACTCTCTTTTCTGCAAACTTTCCCTCCCTTAGTGGTTCACTCATCCAATATCTTTATTCTTAAAAATCCTTTACTCTTCGGTTCTAGCAAGACTCCTTAGAGTAGGAAAAGCTCATGTTACACTGTGATTTAAACAATAACGCAGGCCCACGTATTAACTTTTTCAAGTATATTTGCTTCAAAATAGGGGTTGAGCATTAATTTAAAAAAATAAAATCATATTTGTGAAATGGCATGCACCAGCAATTCAAACTAACTGTGGCATTTTGTGTCTTTCCATGGCCTTTGAAATCACATCACATATGGAGCCATCTCAAGCCATGGCTTGGAGAGTCACCTTTGGTCATTGTCCTCCTACACTAACTACCATCATTATCATTCAAGCCTACCTGACATTTTCTGTATTACAGTGCTTTTATCGAGTGCCAGTGGGATGCTACATCCAAGGAAGCCGCTGAAAGTTGGTAAGTAGTGCTTGAATACAAATTTCCAACCCAGAGCTGCTAGAAATTATGTTTATGATTCAATAAACGTGGCTTTTTGACTATTGCCCAAACTGTGCCCCAGCATGACCTGAGTGGACTAATCCTGCTAGGGGTACTATTTTTGGATGCCATAAATCTAAGCTTCTGGCTATGTCTAGTCATTAAATATCCCATGAAACTTTTCATAACACTAAGGGTTTTTAATCCCCAGCTTCTGGCCAAATTCCAACTGGAATAATTATGTTCTGCTTATTGTACCTAAATTCTCAAGTGGAGTTATAAGAGACTCATTGTCTTATAGTATAATCTACACAATTAAACTGTAATCTATAGAGTATAGTTTCTAACATGGGAGAATCCAAGTGTTATATAAATCTATAAGTTGTATTCCCAATCAAACTCAGTTCAGCCATTGCATTTCTTCAGGGTCTTTGAAACAATTTGCATGCTAAATGCAGTTGATAAGTGTTAAATTTTATGTTATCTTAAAAATGTTATGTTATCTTAGAACCCAGGAGTTCACCATAAGAGTCTGTTTTCTAAAAGGAAAATAGAGACTCTGCCTGAATTTCATTATTGTTCACGTGATTGTTTAGGAATTCAGTTTCAACTCAGAAACACACAAAATGTTACAGGCAACTTGAATTCATTAGGTTCTTTTGATTGTATGGGAAGTTAAGAAGAATGAAAGCCTGGTCTTCCAGTACACCATACCACATGAGTGAAGTTTCCAGTTTATAGTTAGAGGGGAGAAAGAATACCAATTTTTCAAAGTTCTGGTCACCTAACACTGTTCAAGGGACCTGACACCTCTTGGGCAATATAAACAAATGACCAAACTTTTTCAGCTAGAGCGGAGGAAAATGTTCTTTGCAAAGCACTTACACTTATTCTCTGATTGCAATTCCTATTTAAATGACTTCCGAGTTTCATGTTTCCAACCAGCTGTCCAGGGAAGACCTGCATCTATGTTGTCACTGTGTGGGGCAGCCACCCTGACCCTGTGATAGGGCCTCCAGGGCAAAATGTAATTGTGTCTCTTTGGAACTGTTGGTTTGGCATTTTTTAAAAAATATTTATGTATTTATTTGACTGTGCCAGGCCTTAGTTATGGGATCTTTAATCTTTGTTGCAGAATGTGGAATCTTTGGGCTTCCCTGGTAGTTTAGCTGATAAAGCATCCATCTGCAATGCAGAAGACCTGGGTTCAATCCCTGGGTTGGGAGGATCCCCTGAGCATGGCAACCGACTCCAGTATTCTTGCCTGCAGAATCCTCATGAACAGAGGAGCCTGGTGGGCTGCAGTCCATGGGGTCACAAAGAGTCAAACGCGACTGAGTGACAAAGCACACAAGCACGCAAGTGGAATCTTCAGTTGCAGGATGTGGGATCTAGTTCCCTGACCACGGATCAAACTGGGGACTCCTGCACTGGGAGCATGAAATCTTAACCACTGGACCACCAGAGAAGTCCCTTTTCTAACTCTTACATCAAGAATACAGAACTCATATATCCAACCTGCATCCCTGGGCCACATGTGGAGCCCTGAGTCTCTTGTTCCATGTACAGGGACTATAAGGAAACAAAAATTCTGCAGCCATGAAATTTAGTTGATTTACAAATATGTTTTTCTCCTACTTAATTTTGTTTTATTACTCTCCAAATAACATTCCGACAAGACTAAATTGAACTCCAAATGGGATAGATCGTCAAACATTGATTTCACAGATTTCCTTCTGGTCAATAGGACAGTAAATAGCATGTCTTACCAATTCAGATGTGAGAGACTTGATCCAAGCTAAGATAGTTCAGGAAAATGGAGCTACAAATCTTTAAAGAACTGGTATATATTTGGTATTTTATTGTACATTTAATTCCAAAAATTTCCACCCTTTCTCAAGAAACAAACTGGAAAATTATAAAAGTGTATTTGATGAAAATCTAAGAGTTACATTCTCATTTAAGCTGTTTCCACTTTTTCCCCCTCTTCAAATTTTGAAGCACTTCAAGTCTTTAAAACTGTTACATACCCAGAAGGGTTGGCAGAATTAGGACTGGAATAAAATAGGATATGATTTGTAAAATCATCTTCATATATTTGAATAAGGTATGCTTCTCCCTCTCAAACTTATTCTGTAAAATGGCTCTTATAGCAGTTGTTAACACCATAGTGTGAATATGAGGCAATGTGCTATCTCTCTCAGTAATATTTGCATTTTGGATCTCATTTCTAATTGTGGAATGAAATAATCTGTTCCAGATAAAAGAATTTTCAGTGTAAGCCCAGAAATTATTTTTGAGCTCTACTTGATCACCTTTTTTTGGTAGCTTGAAGGGAAGACTCTCAGAAAGTAGTTTTTCTTGAGAGAATATTCTCTTCCTGCCAATTTTGCTTTACAAAACTACATTGTTTTACATTATGTATGTTAATCAATGCACTTGGAGACTGCAGGGAGCTGGAAGGACTTAGAGCTGGAAGGACTTTAAAGTTTATCTAATCCAATCCCCTCATCCAGAGATTTTAAAATAATAAATCTACAGCTGTCTTTAGACTAATCTTTGATGCAAACAACTCACTGTTTCATCATGGTCTTCCTCCAGATGAATGTCCATCGATGATATGATTAATAGCTGTCTCTGGTGTATCTGTCTTTATATCTAGACCCATCTATTTGTACAGCCCAGAGACATGGCCCGTGAGGCGATGCTACAGAACCACCCACATGGATTGTGTGCTACAAGTTGTTTTCTCCTGGAAGGTGATAGATTTAAGTAATACATGATTTCGAATCTCATCTCCTTACTGGCCAATAGTAAACACATGTGTAACAGCAGTCTGGGGTCAAAGATGAAAATGTGACCCTTGAAAGAGAGAAGTTGACAGGCCACATGGGGAAAAGCCCCGGGTCTGAGCTTCATTGACAGCCTTCTAACCAAGGGGCTCACCAACCACAGATATGTATCAATAGGCACATACACATCTTAAGAGGAAATCACTTACCATCATTGGCCCACTTTTCAGCAAATGAATGTTAACACATTATCAAGTTTCCAAACAATTATTCAAATCATTAGAATGTGCTGGTTCTCTCTTCCTCTGTTACTAAAGAGTGTGTTGAGCTGTTGACTGGTGATGTGAGTGTGCCACCTAAGGAGTGGGTTGGAATTTATTCTTATTATTAATAACAGACTTCATGTAGGCCCTGGCATGATCTGCAAGGCTTAACACTCCAAAGCTAGAGATCACAAGTTACCCATGACATGATGGAATTTGTTTTTTAATGAGTGTATTTCATCTTAACTCATGTTGTCATGTGGAGCAATGACTTCACCTAAATGCAGTTAAGTCATAAAAGGTGCCATATTCTCCTACTAAAATATTATTAGCATTTTACTAGGCTCCTGTATCCTATAATAAGAGGCAAAGAAAGAATCCAGATTTCTACGGTTCTCTTTTTCCAGGCTAGAAATGAACTTAGCATGCCTTCAAGAAAAGACTATAATCGTATGATTATATAACAAAGGTAATTTTGTTCAGGATTTTAAATGAAGAAATTCAGAAAATAAAATGCAAACAATATAGAAATGTCTGTGTCTTAAAGAACTTAAAATTGATCTACTTTATTTTACATATATCTTGAGGAAGTACATCTCCAACTCTTAGGATACCGAGTCCCAATTGTGTCATTGTTTTCAATTAACATGCATTTGCCCAAGAGGGACATGTGAAGCAACATAGCACCAATATAGAAGGCAGATGCTCGTAGTTTGCCAGAAGCCCACAGCCATCTCTGGACGTCTGTTCCAAAGCAGCTATGAACAGGGCACTGTGTCATTTGAAAGGGGTTGGCCTGCTCTACTACCTTCAGTAAGATTCAAGCCTGCAGAACAGTGACCCAGATCTTCACTGCAATTAATCTTTCCAAAGGGAGTGAGTGAGTGTTAGTTTCTCAGTTGTGTCTTTGCAACCCCATGGACTTGTAGCCCGTCAGGCTCCTCTGTTCATGGAATTCTCCAGGCAAAAATTCTGGAGAGGGTAGCCATTCCCTTCTCCAGGGGATCTTCCTGACCCAGGGATCAAATCCAGGTCTCCTGCATTGCAGGCAAACCCTTTACAGTCTGAGCCACAAGGAAGCTGCCAACTGACCAACCATTCTGGAGGATAATTCCTGTGTTCTAGATCCACTGTGCTCTAGGTCACCTGTAACAGCAGGAATCATACTGAATTCCCTGCTACCAGATTGCCTAGAACACAATCTTACATGTGCTCAGTGCTTTTTATTTGTGGTTTTTTTTTTTTTTTTTTTTGGCTGCACTGGGTCTTCACTGCTGGGCACATGCTTTCTCTAGTTGAGGTGAGTGGGGGCAGCTCTTTGTTGTGGTGCTTGGGCTTCTCCTTGCGGTGACTTCTCCTTATGGAGCATGAGCTCGAGCACAGGCTTGGCAGTTGTGGTGCATAGTTTTAGTTGTCCCTCGGCATGTGGAATTTTCTGGGACCAGGGATCAAACCTGTGTCCCCTGCTTTGCAGTCAGATTCTTAGCCACTGGACCACTCAGGAAGTCATGAAGTAAGTGCTTAATAAATTTGTTTATTTAAGAATATTGCATGTTTAACAACTTAGTTGACATTATCACCATCTTCGTTCACTTTTATTCCAAATGCACCAAGAGCCCAATAGGAGCTGATCTCTTGCTACTTAATTAATTTCCTGAGTGTAGAAATTGAGGGAGTCATACCAGGAAGCTTAGAAACAAAATGCAGCTCTTCAGGGGCTGCTGCTGCTGCTAAGTCGCTTCAGTCGTGTCCAGCTCTGTGCAGCCCCATAAACGGCAGCCAACCAGGCTCCCCCGTCCTTGGGATTCTCCAGGCAAGAACACTGGAGTGGGTTGCCATTTCCTTCTCCAATGCATGAAAGTGAAAAGTAAAAGTGAAGTTGCTCAGTTGTGTCTGACCCTCAGTGACCCCATGGATTGCAGCCTTCCAGGATCCTCCAATCCATGGGATTTTCCAGGCAAGAGCTAGTATGCTCAATTGAGGCTTCCTGGTGGCTCATTGGTAAAGAATCCACCTGCCAGTGCAAGAAACTCAGGTTTGATCTCTGGGTTGGAAAGACCACCTGGAAGAGGAAATGGCAACCCACTTCAGTATTCTTACCTAAGAAATCCCATGAACAGAGGAGCCTGGCAGGCAACAGTCCATGGGGTTGCAAAAGAGTTGGACCGGACTTAGTGCCTAAACATACACACATATGCTAAATCTAGTTAGTGGTTAATTCAATCCATCGTCCATATAAGCTGGGAGAAAGAGAAATTCTAAAGGTAGAAAAAGGTGGGACAGAGAAACTTAACAGCATTGGAGGTCTCTTGAGTTCATTTGTATCAAAGCAGTTTCATTACTTATATCTATTTGATATAAGATTACCTCCAGAACCAAAAGGAGTGACTTTTGGAAGAAGCAGAACAACACTACCATGCATTGATTCAGATAACTAAAATCTGACCCCCTATGCAGAATATGTTGGTTAGTTAGTTTGTCATGCTCAGTTTTAGCTGAAATTGTCCTGATCATAGTCCATGCATGGGAAATAGCCTTAGGCTATTTTGTGCATAAGAATATTTATTGATACAACCAGTAATGGAAACCATCAGCCAAGAAGAGCCAATCAATTTCTTTCCCCTAAGTTTTTTCAAGGAAGTGCATTCAAAGTGTGGTGGTTGCTAGACCTGAAGGATAATGAGTGGGGTGAGCATCAGTGACCGTGTTGGATCATGCCCAGAATAGCTAAGCTGAGAAACCCTCTCAAGTAAGAGCCTGCCCTACTTCAAATAGAGGTTTCAATGAAATCAAAATGCCTTGATGAGAAAAATCACTCTCCATAGCTTCCAGGGTTCAATCCCAGAACTATCCAAGCTTTTAAAGAAGAAATTCCTTCAGGCTAATGAAAGGATAAAGGCATTACAGATGGAAAGAGAAAGACAAGTTTTGAAATCCAGACAAATTAAATATAAAAAAATTAAATTTATTTAGTGTTTTCCTTAAGTGAAAGTCGCTCAGTCATGTCCGACTCTTTGTGACCCCATAGCCTATACAGTCCATGAAATTCCCCAGGCCAGAGTACTGGAGTGGGTAGCCTTCCCCTTCTCCAGGGGATCTTCCCAACACAGGGATTGAACCCAGGTCTTCCACACTGCAGGCGGATTCTTTACCAGCTAAGCCACAAGGGAAGCCCTTAAATGAACACAAAAATGAACATAATGTAATGACCACAGAGTATGCCAGCAATAGTGACAGCACCAAAGAGAATTAATATCTAATTGTGCAAAAGTTATTTGGGTGTTTAAATTGCCTAAAGACTATTTGTTAGTATACTTCATCCTGCACTATAGTTGACTGAGCAACAACAAAAACTTCAGTGCCAATATGCTAGCCAAGAAGAACTGGAATAGACGCTCAAGCAGACCCCTCTGGCTAAATTGGAGATACTTAAAACATCACCGAAATGATGTGCACGTGATTTTGCACTCACACTAGCACCAAGCACTTACAAATGGGCCAAATTCTCCAAAACTTCTACACAGGGAAAATGTTTAAGGATCAAAATAGAAAACGATGCTTTAAACTAAAAGCAGCCTTGCAAGTAATTACATGCCCACTTGCTCAGGGTGATAAATTACACTTGCCCATGCTTTTTATACTTTTTCTATGACTTATGAGAAGATCACAGGTAATTTTTTTCTTTCCATTGATACTAGCAAAGTTGCAACGAGGCTGTCCATGTCTGTCTGGAATAAAACAACTTTGGAGAGAAAACAGGTGGTGAGAGAATGTAGCAGCTAAGATGTTAGACTGAAAAATAAAGAGGGGGCTGGGTTGGGTGGAGAAGAGAATCACTGAAGACCAAGTCATACCACTGAGAGGACAGCTGTGCGAAATAAAACTCAACTGTGATCAAAATTGCAATTGACAACCTGAAGACAAATGGAGGGCCGGGAGACAGACAGTTTGTTGAGAAAGCTTGGCACCCACAAGTTTAGCCAGAGCACTATGCAAAGAAAATAGAATGCAGATGGGGGAGTAAAGCAGCAGAGATGTAAGAGTAGGGATTGTAAACATCTAGTCCATCAGGTGAACTTAAAGTCATTGTGCTGGGTATGAGGCTGTGTCTACTGGGCTCACAACCAGTCTTCAGGGAATCAAACATGGTTCCCACAATCCTCAGCATGGACATGACTTTCTCCCACAGTCACACAGCCCATGCCAGTGACCTTTTCACTACTTTCTCAGGTAAACTGTAGTCTTACCCAGTCATCCCAGTCCAGAGGTCTTTGGTGGCATACATTCTTTCACAGTGACCATGGATGATACTCAACCTCCCAAACAAAGGATCATTTTTGACGGATTACCCAAATATGCATTCTGTTGCTATTTCTCTCACAGTTTACAAGTATTTTTGGAGGAAATAGTCTCTCCATTGCTAGAACCACTACCTTAGTCCATACCTTGATTTTATCTAGCCCTGGACAGGCAAAGTCAGATCTACTGTATATCTTTTTTTAATGTAAATTTATTCCAATGACTTCACAAGAGTGCTCTTTTTCCCCCTTTTAGAATCTTAAATTTTAAAAAGTGATTAAATTTTTAAAAGTTATTCCTAGCAGATAGCTAGTACAACTTCCTTCTCCTATAGGAAATCTTCACCAGTCACTCAGTCTTTTTGTCCACTAAAGTGCTGCCCTCAATATGCCAGCAAATTTGGAGAACCCAGCAGTGGCCACAGGACTGGAAAAGGTCAGTTTTCATTCCAATCCCAAAGAAAGGGATTGCCAAAGAATGCTCAAACTACCGCACAATTGCACTCATCTCACACGCTAGTAAAGTAATGCTCAAAATTCTCCAAGCCAGGCTTCAGCAATATGTGAACCGTGAACTTCCTGATGTTCAAGCTGGTTTTAGAAAAGGCAGAGGAACCAGAGATCAAATTGCCAACATCTGCTGGATCATAGAAAAAGCAAGAGAGTTCCAGAAAAACATCTATTTCTGCTTTATTGACTATGCCAAAGCCTTTGACTGTGTGGATCACAATAAACTATGGGAAATTCTTCAAGAGATGGGAATACCAGATTTGCCTCTTGAGAAATTTGTATGCAGGTCAGGAAGCAACAGTTAGACTGGACATGGAATAACAGGCTGGTTCCAAATAGGAAAAGGAGTACGTCAAGGCTGTATATTGTCACCCTGCTTATTTAACTTATATGCAGAGTGCATCATGAGAAACGCTGGACTGGAAGAAACACAAGCTGGAATCAAGATTGCCAGGAGAAATATCAATAACCTCAGATATGCAGATGACACCACCCTTATGGCAGAAAGTGAAGAGGAACTCAAAAGCCTCTTGATGAAAGTGAAAGTGGAAAGTGAAAAAG
Source organism: Bos grunniens (assembly GCF_055505025.1). NCBI lineage: Eukaryota > Metazoa > Chordata > Mammalia > Artiodactyla > Bovidae > Bos > Bos grunniens. The sequence continues at coordinate 83,902,263 of NC_141166.1, forward strand.
TTGGCTTAAAGCTCAACATTCAGAAAACGAAGATCATGGCATCCGGTCCCATCACTTCATGGGAAATAGATGGGGAAACAGTGGAAACAGTGTCAGACTTTATTTTTCTGGGCTCCAAAATCACTACAGATGGTGACTGCAGCCATGAAATTAAAAGACGCTTACTCCTTAGAAGGAAAGTTATGACCAACCTAGATAGCATATTCAAAAGCAGAGACATTACTTTGCAAACAAAGGTTCGTCTAGTCAAGGCTATGGTTTTTCCTGTGGTCATGTATGGATGTGAGAGTTGGACTGTGAAGAAGGCTGAGCGCCAAAGAATTGATGCTTTTAAACTGTGGTGTTGGAAAAGACTCTTGAGAGTGCCTCGGACTGCAAGGAGATCCAACCAGTCCATTCTGAAGGAGATCAGCCCTGGGATTTCTTTGGAAGGAATGATGCTAAAGCTGAAACTCCAGTACTTTGGCCACCTCATGCAAAGAGTTGACTCACTGGAAAAGACTCTGATGCTGGTGGGGATTGGGGGCAGGAGGAGAAGGGGATGACAGAGGATGAGATGGCTGGATGGCATCACTGACTCAATGGACATGAGTCTGAGTGAACTCCGGGAGTTGGTGATAGACAGGGAGGCCTGGGGTGCTGGGATTCATGGGGTCGCAAAGAGTCGGACACGACTGAGAGACTGATCTGATCTGATGGAGAAGTCTTAATAGAATGATCTTTATAATACTGATTCCCAAATAGTTCTATTTGTTTGTGGTGGGGGCATCCCAGGGGATACTGGGCTAGAATGTTATTCATCAGAGGAAGGGCCAGGGTACAGCAAGGCCAGGAGAGAGACCGCTAGGCACAGTGGCTAAAACCTTGGCAAATCAGGCTGGTTCCAATTTCTGGCTCGGCCACTTTCTAGGTGATGGAACCTTGGACCAACTTATTAATCCCTCTAAATGTATTTCCTCATCTGCCAAATGAGGATAATGGTTCCCTTGTGATTAGCCTAAGAAAGTAAGGGATTAATGAAATAACTCAATAAGATAATGTATATATAGTACTATCACCAGGCCTTGAAGTGTGTTCAAACAAGCTCAATGCAGTTGAAATAAATGAAAGAAAGGACTCGGGTGAGGGTGAATAATGGAAACTCATGTGACCTCCAACCATGAGAGCTTATAACTTTCCCTTGTAGTATCTGTCTGTCATCTTTAAGGGAGAGTAGGTAAGACAAGGAATGAAAAAGATTCATGGTTGGTGGAAGCAGAGGAGGAAGGTAAACTGTTATGCGAAGGCAGCCAGATGTGTGACTGACCAACAGGCAGAGAAGGAAAAGGGAGGGGCCATTTGACTGGAGACTAAGGGGACGTTCACAATTCGAGGGGCTGGAGGCCTGCGTGGGTATGAGTCTCCAGTTCAAAAGAGATCATGTGTAGTCCGAGCTTGGAAGATGTGGTCAGGAAAAGGAAACACAAAGGGTGAAAAATTGAAAGGGGTCATAGAGAAAAGTTCAAAGAAATGAATGCATAAAAAGAAGGAAAAAGACAAGATGCAAAGAAAATTCCTGGAATGATAGAATTTTTTTTAAAAACCTGTTTTTCTGGCTAATTTTATTCTATGATGTTGTATACTTTTTAAATATTTTACAATCTGTAACATATTATTAGTTAAATCAAAATATTGAATTAAGATAAAGTAGTAATAAAACAGGCTTCCCAGGTGGTGCTAGTGGTAAAAAAAAAAAAAAAAAAAAGCCCACCTGCCAATTTGCAGGAGACATAAAAACTTGGGTTTGATTCCTGGGTTGGGAACATCTCCTGGAAAAGGGCATGGCAACCTACTCCAGTATTCTTGCCTGGAGAATCCCTTGGACAGAGGAGCCTGGCAGGCTACAGTCCATGGGGTGGCAAAGAGTTGGACACAACTGAAGCGACTGAGTATACACACTCAGTAATAGAACTCAAATAGAGGCATTAGAAAGGAAGTGGCTCAGTGGATGGCTTGACCCCTGAGTCCACCTCTTGAAGAGGAAAGAAAGTTAAGCTCCCTGGAGATACGGAGACCAAGGGCCCCTACCCTGTACTGTGCCTTCTACATAAATTTGAAGAGGCCTTCACACGTATTTTTAGTGCTGGTAATAGGATAACCATGTAAATAAGGCTGGTGATAAATCACCATTTAGATTCATTAGCAAATACCTCAATTATCATAACTTACAGAGTACTTACTCAAGGGCCAGGCACCACTCAATGCTATTTTATTTGATCTCCACCAGAAGACCATAGAAGAAAAGGACTCAGATTTTGCACATTTTACAGATGAACCAAAGCACAGAGACATAACGCTACTTGCCTGAAGTCACTGAGCCAGGTGGCGGCAGAGCCAAGATTGACTTCTCAGCACACACATTTAACTGTCAGATTATAGAGAAATTGCAAAATAGAAACAAACTCTCAGCAAAGCATTTTATGCTTTTCATCCAAAGGAAAATGGACGAATTATAATTTTTTTCTCTTGAATTTCACTTTGTGCAACTCTACAGCCCATTTTTTTTAAATAACTTCCTATCTTGCGGGCTTAGCATCTCCAGAAGAGTGCATTTGGAGGTCCAAGGTGGAAAAATTAAAATAAAATAGTATCTTCAAAATCTCGAACAATCTGGTCCAAAATCTTAGTTTTTTGTGATAGCGAATTTTGAAAAACTTAACAATGAAGTCCTGAAAATGTAATTGTAGCTTGGTAACACTATTAAATATGTATACTGTGGTCTTTTTTGACAATTGTATTAATCCCTTTACAAAGCCTTCAGAAGTTCCATCACAGAAGCATGGATGCTGTTTTGATCTATTTATTACTCTTAAGTGTTCAGAGAACTGTCCCTATTTTCTAATTAACACTTTTAAAGATAAAAAGCCAAGTATTAAATCAATCTGAATGATGGTTGTTTGTGAATCCCACAAGATAAGGCAATTTGCATGTTCACTTTGTACTTACAAACTAAATCTGCACATCTCCACAGCAGCCCCTTATAATGTAAACCTTTTGTGAGTATTTGTAACTTGAAAGAAAGTTTGGCCTACTACAGAGGCAGTGCCAATTATCTAAAGGGCTTCGTTACCGAACGTGATTAAGATACAAAGATATTGGGTTGTTATTTCATATTGTTTGCTCTGGAATTTAAGGAAAAGACTTTTAAAACATCCAGGATTATAGATTATTACCTTTTTATGGGAAACTAAAACAACTCATTTCCCCCAACAGTTAACTGCTCTCAAAAGTAACTAGTTGCCACTCACTTGGAGTAAAATTCCTTTGATACGAATTAAATTGCTTGCTGATGAAATGCACCTTTCAGCGACCTGTTTGAGTTTCAGCTGATGCTGTCACATCGTTCGTGATATGAATTCCAGCATTAGTGCTAAATCACAGTGGTGATTTATTATTGGATTTTCAGTTCTGATGAGTCAGCACTGTTAGATGTTGACCAAATTAGACTTGGAAGAACAATGGCACTGCTCTCATTAAATAGCAGTCTTTGTTGCCGATATAGGCTATTATTTCCATATGGTTATGGTGTGGTGTGTTCACACGTGGGGTACTCAACAGACAGGGTTCCTTTGCTTTTGCAGGATTGGTCTTCATTGAGCTTTACGTGCTCAATCAACTTTGAAACCATGTGTAAAAGCCCCAGTCTTCAAAATGCAAAAAGGAATCCTTTATCTTTTCTAACCAGTTCAACCTGTGCTTTCTTTTTGCCAAATAATTCTAGAAACCAGAAAGATTATGTTGGCTAATGAAAATGGTATCAGATTTTTCTACATCAGTCAACCTCTCTCAAACAGCTCTGTAAAAGATAGGATATGGAAAATACTATTGGGACTCAGCTGGTAAAGAATCTGCCTGCAATGCGGAAAACCTGGGTTTGATCCCTGGGTTGGGAAGATCCCCTGGAGAAGAGAAAGGCTACCCATACCAGTATTTTGGCCTATACAGTCCATGGGGTCACAAAGAGTCGGACATGACTGAACAACTTTCACTTTCACTATTGGGGTACCCGATTCCGAGACCATGAGAATGTGATGCCGACTTTTCCTGGGAAGAAGCAGGAACACATTATTCAACACGTTATTGACTGTCCACTTTGTCTCAGGGGTTATCCTGTTGTAGGTACTATAGATAAAAATGTAAACACGAAATCATGGTCTTCATGGGGTTTACTTTCTAGAAAAGAAGACAGGCATAAAACAAGTAGCTCAATAAATATTTAAAATAATATCAGCTCATGATTTCTATAGGTGTTTTATATGGCCACTAAAATTCAAGTGCTTTAAATCTCAGCAAAAAGTGAGGGAAATAAGGCTTCCTTATCTCAAGAGCAATATTGACTTTAATAAAATAAAGCTTTTTATAGGACATCTTTAATACAGCAACTGCTTACTAGGAGCCCATCCACAGATTTCATATTTTAGGTTCAGTTATAAATTCTACTTCATCATCATAGCACTTTCCAGCACTTCATACTCAGTCTGAATTGAAACGATCAGAGGGTGCATCATTGCTGCCTATTCTGGGCACATTTAGTTGTGATCCAGCCCATAGAAAAAGCAACTGACAATCTTTTTGAGGCTTCATCTATCACTATTATTAGTGACTAACAAGAGTCTATTTTTTTCTTTATTATGTTCTGATTATATATATGAACAAATAAAATATAGTAGTAACTGAAATCCTAATGCAACGGATCTCAGCCTTTGGCTTTTGTCCCCTGTGAAAAACACTTGGCGAATGATATTCACAAGTGGGACAATATTACACAGACCTTTAAGGATTTATGTGATCCCTGGGATGTTAGTATACCTCCCCTTTCTTCTTACTCAAGAATATCAGTGAGTGAGGATGAAATTCTTACAGAAATAAATTTGAATCCTCCATCTGAATTTATTTTTAAGTAAATCCGTTGACAACAATTATTAATCACAAAGTACTTGTGAACCACTTCCCAAAGAATCACAAGTGTGCATGCCACAACAGTGCACTTAGAACCACTGACCCAGCTAGATTGAATTCTTCTGAAGTTATTCACACCTAATTATATGTGATCTGAATTTTTAGAAATTCATTATGTAGCTAAATACCAATACCCAAAGCCAACTGGTGCCATAATTTAAGCACTTAATTTGCCTTATTACTCTCATTTTCTCCTACTTGGCTTCCTTTCTCTCTTCTGTATGAAAGATTTGACCATGGAAGAGGGCAGGGTAGCTGGTTAGCTCCCCTGGCAGCAGGTACTTTCCTTTCCGGCAGTTGCCGTGTCCTTCAGCCCACCACTGACAAGCTGTTGATATGTGGAAGGAGTACCTCAGGTCGACTGTTCCTGCAGCCAGGCTGCTAGTAGTCAGTCCCACGGAAAGCTTAGCGGTCTCTGCCAGGCCTTCTGGTCCACAGATGTCTCAGGAGCCCCGCCCTTTTGGTTTGTTGCAGTGGGATTTGCAAATGATCAGCCAGTGCACCAGAGTTGTAACCGACCTTAAGGTGGACTTCCACGAAAGGTAGGAAACTTGTTGGCTTCAGGAAAAAAAAAATTTTTAAGTTTGATACACTCAAAAATATTTAGAAAGAATTCCTTCCGTTCTGATTCAGGTGGGAACAGTTTGTTCTTTCTGTGAATGAACACTTTGTTTATTTTGGGGTGAATGTGGTTTTACATACCCTAAGTTTAACTAGAAATCCTTCTGCAAACTGAAAGCACACTTTCCTTCTCATTAAATTTCATTTTACTAAAAGAAAGATCTAAGTATAACTGTAACAGGATCTAAGCAGAGCTGTAAACCAGAAGTACAGGACTGCCTTGTAAACAGTACAACATGAGAACACTTGGGAAGGTCTGTCTCTCCATTCTGACTTGATATGTAATTGCTGTGTGAAGTCGAATCTATACATCAGGTTGGTTGCTTAAACACAAATAGCATGACTGTGTAGCCTTGCTTGGAGGAGTTTTTTTAATTATTGTGAGATGGGAACGTTCAATAGAAAATGAAATCATTAGATATGATTTCTGTAATGTGACTGCTCTTTGATAGGCAGCATTGCTGGCACTTTATTTTTCCACATTTTAATGAATATGTGAAAACTTTCCAGAACTGGACATCTATCGGCATTAAGAAAAGTCTTGACCTGAAGGCCAATTTACAGAATTCAACAAGGGGAGGGACAGTATAAGAGAAGAAAAAAAAGAAAAATAAAAGAAGAGAAAATAAGACAGAATGCAGGGAAGCAAAACCTGAACAAGAAGAGAAGCAGGGGAGGGAGGGAGAAAGAGTAGAGAGAATTGAAGAAAATACAGAAGTTAGGGGAATTGACAGTCCAGTTGCTTAAACACACTGAACTTTCAGAGTGGATCAGCAGAATGTCAGAAAGCTCAGGTGTTTGTGAAACTGTGACACACTGGAAAAATTCACACTGGTAAATGAGCCTCAAATTCTCACTTCTATCTGCATGATACAGAAATATACTTTTGGTCTTCCAGATTATAATCAAAAAGATGCCAAAATAAGGGCACAGCATGGAAGTCTTGTAAGAGCCTTCTGTCTTGTGCGTCTCTTGTATTGAATCATAGAATTTGTACTTTACATTTATTTGCTATTAATAGGGCAGATGGGCTGTATGTTTTGATTGAATAATTTTAAGAACATGCCACTATTTATGAAGAAATTATTTTTAAAACACTATAGAAATTCAGTGTTCATTTTTTCCTGGAGAAGTTTCAAGGTTAAATATTCAAATCCTGTTCATGATCCTAGGAATTGGAAGTCAGCAGAAGGCTGAGATAATGATGCAGAACTAGAAAAAGGGAACCCACTTACATGAAGGCTACAATACAGGTCTTAGGACAGCCTAGGAGGCTGCAGAAGAAGACATAAAATTAAAGAAGATACTTGATACCCTTTTACCAAGCAGATGTAAAATGACAAACTTAACAGCCATGTGTCAGATTAAAAAACTGTATTACAGGATCATTTGCTTCATGAAACTACTATTTACAAAAAGACATGCCATATCTGAATGTCTGGAAGAGAAAATCATCCTATTAATTAGAAACTTATTTTATACTGAAAATCTTTGGTTCCACTTTAAATGTTTTTGTTAATGGAGAAAACATTAGAGAAAACTTTTCCATCTCATATTAGTTTGTACTCACCACATGGTTAGAAATTAAGATTTCTAAGATCTTTGCCTAACACATACACTTTTTCTTTTTCCACAGTATAAATGATTTATTCTTTTGGATCTACATTCGTCAGTCTTGAAATGGAGAAAATATAGAAATTGTAAGCGTTATGGATTTGCTTGTCTGCATTCTATTATAAAGCAATCCTTGCCCGCATTTAAAGATGTATTTAAAGAGACTTTAAATATAAACAGATTCATATGCATGTGCATACAGAAAGGAAGAAAGGAAAAAGGAGGAAATGTTATGAGATTTCCTAATTTTTTTCCACAAAGCACCCCTTCTTACATGACTAGTGTTTGGAGTGTTCTTTCTTAAATGAATATTTGTTGTCTCTTATCAGTGCAGTACACGAAGGGCAAATGATGCTGCCTTTATAGTATTTGTGAATTTTTTCCTTGGGGTTTGTTCCTGCTTAACCACGAAGTTCCTATAGTGGCAATCTGTTGGTTGCTCACACTGTCCAAAAGTAGTTAAGTCCAGATGCTGGAAGGAAGCAGAAATTTAGGATCAAGGTGGATGCTGTTAAACCAGGGGCCCCTGACCAGGCTTCAGGGTTGGGAAGGAGGGCAAAAAGGAAGGGGTGCTTTCCTTCTTTTGATCTGGTGTGTTCATACCTTTCTACACAGTCTATTCACTTCTAACATTTCAAGGCATGTGTAAATCCTCTGAGGGCTCTTTTGTGACACATTATTGTTATTCACCTATGCAAGTTTTGACAAAAATCCCCCATTACTCCTTCATTAAATAATGACAAACTGAGGGTTAGTTCTGCATCAGCACTTCAATTTCTTCATGAAAAAATGGCCTCTTTTTCTCTTTAGTTTGTGAGCACCCAGGCCAATATCAAGCCGTGTCTTACTATACAAAGTCATCTGGCTTGGGCTGCTTATTCTGAATACCATTTCGGTCTGTGCAGCTCAGACTACAGGCATTGTTTCCTTGTGTCGCTATAAATGGCAGAACAAGGTAACTGAATATGTCAATCTCCTGGTTCTAGCTCTTTGCCAAGTCTGCTCTGAGGTTTAGCCAAACAGCCTCACCAGCTTGTAGAATACGCGCCTTTGCTAAGCAAAGTCCTACCGTCCCTTTCAGTCTTATCCTCTTTTAAACCAATACACAAATCACAGCTGGCTCACGGATGTGATAAGCATTTCACTTTGCATGTCAAAGATCGCTGAGTTCTGTGAAGGGCATCAGGACTCTGGCATTCCAAGAACTTCCCTATGGAGGGTTACAAAAGTCTGGCTATAGTCAGTGCTGTGTCCTAACCCTGAGCATGAGGGACACATCTCGGGAACAGGTGCTGGGACCAAAGACCGAAACCGGCTATAAACTCTATCAGCCTTTTTCATGAGATATTAATAATTTTAGGCAGGATGGAGGAAAATGTTGAGATTCACTGAACTGACAAATGCCAAAGAAGTGGGGAAAGTAACTGAGTGATTTACGCGTGGATCTGTCATCAATGGAGTTATAGATCAGATGGCGACGTGGTCGTTTTTAGCGCAGCCCTTGTTGTCCTCCGCTCAGACGCACCAAATGAAGCGCCTATTTGCTGACTAGAAATTCACAGTTGAGGTCCACCGATGATGCAGTGCAAAGAAGCCTGTTCTGTTCCTCTGCTCAAGAGTAAGCCATGCCAATCTTCACCTTTAAATAGCTCCACATTTAATTCTGCTGTATCTAGAAATAAATTTCAGTCATAGTTCACTAATAACTTGTTCTCTCCTAAGAAAGAGAGAGAAGAAAAAGATTTAGCAATCAGTTAACTCTCCACCAAAAAAAAAAAAAGAAAAGAAAGAGGACAACTCAGTACCAGGTTGCAATATAAAAGACAGCTTTTACTTAAGGGAAAATCATAATAAACTTGTTATAACAAAAATACACTAAAAATTTTAAAAGGTGAAGCTATTTTTCTATTTGATATAAAACCTTAAGAAGTAATGGATTAACTTAAGCAGAGAGAGGGAAAAAAAAAAAAAAAAACTGAATCCAAAGAAGGTACAGTAGCTACTTTCTTGAAAACAAAACAATCTTTTCGTTCCTGCCATTTGTCTGAATTCTTCCTTCGGGCAAGCTGGACAGCTGCACTAGCGGTTTTTTAGTCATGGGTTGTAAGCCCCACCTGGCTAGATTTGTTTAGCAGACAGCTGGCAGAATTAAATAAAAAGAATGGGACGCAAAATGCTTCCCCCGAAAAAGCTGAGAGAATACTTTCTGGATGTTTTAGCCTTTTGGAAGTTTATGGTTCTCTATTTTTTTTCTTGCTATATTTTTTTCTTGCTATATCCACATACTATTTACTATATGTGAATATATCTTGTAGATATTTTCTCTCAATTATAACACCATGGCTGAGGTATAAATGCAGCATAAATGTAAGCATCAAGTAAGCATGTCTTGAATGACTTTTTTAAAATTAGGAATACCGATTTGTTGTTTATAGGTCCCCAAGTATGACATCAGTTTTAAATTAGTATTTTTTTATTTGTACGTTTTCTTTGTTACTTTTTAAAGCCCATAAAATAGTTTTTTTCATCTGGAATGTTCTTTCTAGCTTAAAGATAAGAAGGAGTCTAAATTGTGGGAATGGCATCTTTCTGCATCTGTTTCTCTCACAAACCTATCAAATATCTAGTTTTTGGCATGACTGCTGGCTCTGACAGGGGGATGACATAAACCAGCTTTGTGGTTACATGTTTCACTTTTAATCTCATGGAAATAAAAATCAGCACTGAAATGTCCCTTTCCATGTGACAATTTGGGACTGTTTTCCAAAAGCCCAGGCAGAGGGGCGTTAACCTGGTGAAGCTTAACACACAGCACATGCAGGAGTATCAGGCGTTTTTATGCAATAAGACACGAGGCAGACCTGCCTCTAGTAGAGCTTTGTTCCCATCAGAAGTATGAACCACCAACAGTGGGAACCTAAGACTCAGTGGCAGCAAGTCACCAAAGGATGACCGAAAATGCACCCCTGGGAAATGAAGAAAGAACTGGGAAGCGAAGTAGCTCACTTAATAACCACACATCTTTCTGTGTGTTTTGTCTCTTCCCATAAATGCAGCAGGACGGGTGGAATATTTCAACCATCATGGGTTTGCTACTTAGCACGAGGAGAATCCAGCTTTTCACTAAACACAGTAAATATAGTATGGAAGGCTCAAAAAAAACCCAAATGGTTTGGACATGATCCTGATTGGAGAAACTCCATGAAAATAGGTTCCAACTGCTTATAAATGAGCAAGGGGGAGAAGGGTAGATGCTGGTTTTAAAGACAGCATCTCAGAGAAGCACTGACACGGATAGCCCAGCATGCACCTTCAAGATGGCAATGATCTGCTGATATATCAAACGTAAAATCACTATTTATCTAGCCCATGAAAACGTCCTGAATAGTAAGGACCAGGCCAGGAAACAAACTCTTTAATTAATTACCTAATACTTGCTTTCCAGAGCTAAAGCTGACTTGGCTCCTCTCCACCCAGTCTATGCTTCTCTCCATGCAACATAGACTTCATGGAGCCAGGCGTGATCTGTTCATTGCAGAGGCCTGATTCTCCCTAAGCACTGATATCAATATCATACATTTCAAATACAAGGGAGGCCTGGGCAGGCTTAATCCCCCAGGCACAAGGAAACTGAGCATGCTCTCTAGGGAGGCTGTTGGCATAGAGCAAAAGACTGTGTTACTGTATATGCTTTCAGATGGTTAGCAAAATGGGTCCCCATCAAAGACTCAGAAAACAGGCCTGGTGAGAAAGGAGTGAGGTCACTCTAGGATTCTGTCTGACCCTTAAAGACAATCCAATCTTGGCTGTCATCTGACAGTGTTCTATTTAGTTTGATAGATACAATTACATCTATCTAGCCAGATAATTACAGTACTGCACATCTTCCATGTATCAGTGGCTTAGCAGAATTAAAAGCTATAAAATCCTTTTGTATGTGCTAGGCGGCTTTCCTTTTCTTCCCTAACACAGATTTCCTCTCTCCCTCTCCCCCTGCTCAAGAAAAGGAAAAGGGAAAGAAGTCCCTATAAATGGTAGATTCTGATTCTGAATTATTTTGTAGACGTTTCGTATGAATCTATCAAATCTGTACCAGATCAACTTGCATCTCAGCCAACTTCTTTACTAAAGAAAATTGATTCTTGTTTACTTCTTTCTGTAAAGAGAATCATGATGAATTTTAATAGGATAACCCCCTACTGTTAGAAAATCTCCCTCCTTTGGCTATGGGAGCTTTGAAATTCGTAAATCAGAAATAAGCCTGTATTTTTCTTAAAATATTGTTTTAGACAAAAATAAAAGATCTCCACAAGTTTCAAGCTCACCCTTAATAATTGCTCAACAGTCATATTTTTTCCTGTTTTCATCACCCCAATGTACAGCACATTTTTCCCATACTTTGTTAAAAGACCTTATAATTGCAAAATTGACTTTAAATTTTTAACAGAATCGCCTACCACCAAGAATATTTCATTTCTGGATGAAAATTAATACTGTCTGTTACTCTTTTAAGGGCTTCCCTGCTGGCTCAGCTGGTAAAGAATCCACCTGCAATGAGGGAGACCTGGGTTCGATCCCTGGGTTGAAAGGATCCCTGAAGAAGGGAATGGCTATCCACTCCAGTATTCTGGCATGAAGAACATGGACTATTCCATGGGGTCGCAAAGAGTGAGACACGACTGAGCGACTTTCACTTACTATTTTAACACACATCAACATTTAGCTAGAGATGATGTAGACTGCTTAGTAAAATGAATAATCCTGGGAGAGAAAAAAAAAAAGAGTAGTTCTCTAAATGTTGATGCTACCCATTGAAATCTATGACAGAAAGAGTTTATAATTTTGGATACAGGCAAACATATTTCTAAGGATTACCATAGTTTAGATCTCATAGATATTATTCAAGATATTATAATATCTCATATTTGACAACAGAAAATGTATTGTTATTTTCTGAATCAAGAGATACTACCTATTCTTGGGAATATCATTTCTTTTTTTATTTTCTAGAGTTAAATTTATAACACAATAGAAGATTACAAATTTCTTCCAACACCTAGAGTATCAAGTCACTAATTTTACTAATCCATTAAATGTATGTTTTCTACGCTTAAGGGTCAAAAGAAACCTGTGGATTCTGTGTATTTACCAAGGGATCACTTTCCTTGTGATCCTTGTGGTAAAATGTAACCAGCTTCTTTGTGGAATGAAGCAATCACTGATCACTGGCTGCCAATAACACTATGCTACCATGTGTAGGGGCAGAAATGAAGGCTAGCTCATCTGAAGGAAACTACAGGGGAATTTTAGATCAACAGAATGCAATTATCCAAGTTGGAATCATCCCAGGACACCAAAAGCAAACTCTGAAGGTGGGTGAATTGAAAAGCATTGCTCCTCAGTTGCAGGACAAGCAACCACGTTCCTGACAAGACTGGTGCTTCTTCTATTTCTTTGTCTTTGTTTTGCAAATACTGCTGACCAAGGATTGGTCACTGGCACAGGTAATGGAGTGTGTAGACATTTGATCAAAATTGGGCCATCAGATCTACTAACAGACGTCCTACACTCTTCAGCAATCTAACAAGTGAAAGAAGATATTTTTAGAATCTGTTTCAAGATACCATGCTGTTGTTGACCAGATATTCAGGAAGACTCTGATTCCCAGCCCCTCTTGCATCTGAGGGGGAACACATGACTGGGTTCTGGCCAATGGGATGTAGGCAGAATTTTATACTCCTCTTCTAGCCAGGCCGTAAAACATCCCACTTGATCTCTCTCACTCATACACACACACACACACACTCTTATCCATCTTGAAGTGAAATACTCGGTGATGGTAGATTAAAGGAATTCAAATCCCTGAGTCCCTAGGTCCCTGCTTGGAGACTAGTGGCCCAGAAGAGTCACTCAAGCTGGGTCAGACTATGCCATGAACTAGAGAAAAACTTTCATTGCACTGCGATTTGGGAGGTTTTGTTACAGCACCTAGAGATAACTTGACTAATCTGATGTCCATGATACAAATGGAATTTCTTTGAATTCTAGAATTAAGAAAGTTCAAAAGTTACTCCATAAAGCGAGGAAATGATAAGATGTACATTTTTGTACATTTTTCATTCATTGTTTGTGAGACTGTAAAATTTATACTAGTGTTCTGAGGGGGAAATAAGCAAAATATATTAAGCTGTAAGAACTTAACACAATTATGATTTGACCTAACAATTCCACTACTAGAATCTATTCTCGAAGAAAAATCAAAAGTAGTGGCCAATTTTTGTTCCTGAGCATTGGTTGTGATAAAAAAAATTATATAATACTAATTTCAACAACAAAAGGACATTTTAATAAACTTTGGTTACATCTTTATAAGAAAAAATTAAACAGTCAATAATTGTATATCCAGTGAATACTTTAGTCAATGTTTTATTCAATAATCTGATATTTATTGAGCACTGATTATGTGCTAGCATTTATTCTAGATGCTAAGGACATAGCAATGTACAACATACAAAAAAGTTTCCTGTTCTTGCAATATGTCTCTTTTTGGTGGGTGAGACAACATATAATAAATCAATTAATCAAAAATAAAATAATTGACATTAGCAATAAACTGGAAAAATATTCCACTGAAAGTTTTTAAGTAAAAATATCTAACATGCAGGAACTATACATACAATACACACACAGGTACATCAACACACACATACAGACTTAGAAAAAGTAATCAAGAGAGAAAAATAGTAAAATTCTAACATATGCATTTGCAAGTTTTCTAATCATGAGCAACTCAAAGTCCATGAAACATATAAATTAGTTGCACTGCAGATGTATGAATTTGAAATATTAAGTGTACAGCCCCGGTGTGGAGGAATCAATTTACATATAGTACAAATGTAATTGGGCAACCAACCAACAGCCACTTCTCGAGATGATTTTATTGTTACAAATCAAGTAACACTCTGCAAAGTGATTTAAATTATTTAAAAGAAAACACTACTTCTTTTCAAAAATTCTCGAAAAGAAAGGGTGATGGGTTTGGATAGAAACCAGCCAGTACTACTGATAATGGAAGTGCCAAGAACAGAAGTCTAGAACAGTAATGGAGCGATGGTGCTGGTGGAAGCTGGGGGCTTGATAAGCGGGTTCATCACTTCCCTACCCAGGAAGTAACACAAAGCAACTCATAAAACTTTTTCAGCTTGTATGCCAGAGAGTGAGAAAACTACTCATCAAGTGAAAAATTCAAGTGCTCTGAAATGGACTCTTACATTTTCCATTGTAATTTATTCTATTTTTCAGAGACAACTTATATGGTATGGTGGAATGGGTTCATACATCAATTTTTCAAGTGCTCAGTATGTCCACTCACAAGTGTTGCGTGTCTACCGTATGCTGTACTGTCAACAGTGATTATTTCTGGTTTGGGGAATTTAGGATTATTTTTGTTTTAGTCTTCATACATTTCTGCTTTCTTAAAAATGTTTTAAGGAGAGTATGGCTTGCTTTGAAAATTAAATAAAAACAAAAATAAACACGCACGTACATGTATACATCAACATGAAAGCATACTGCTGTCTCTTTGCTCATTAGGATTGTAAATGAGAACATTTTAGCCCATGACTGAGACTCCCAGCTTCCACTGTAAGACCATATTGCAGATGAGAGTACCATTAACTGTTTTAAATTGTCTGCCATAATGACCCCAACAGTTTATCACCTGGTAGGTGAGCTTAGGTATTTAGGCTCCATGCCAAGCCCCCTACATACACATAAGTTACAAAGACACTGGGGCCCCTGAAAGGGTGATCCTCATCTCCAGCAAGATCTATTCACTTTCATTCATTCATCATTCACTAGAGCCCCACACCTTCAAGTCCATAGAGCAGACACATTTCAGAAGCAGCAATATTTCTGTAGAGATCAAAAGGAAAGCTTGTTCTTAGCTAATCTCAATGAAAAATCTCCAGGCCTTATGTACACAGGCAGAAGGGTCTGCAGTCCTGGATGTATCCCACCAGAACTAACTCTTTTGGCAACAGTGAGGAGCTCTGAATCAGAAGGCTAGAAGGAATCTGAGACATCTAGTCCATCACCCTGCCTCCAGGCAATTTTCCAGGCAGATGGGTATTTATCCTGTTCTTAAAGCTCTCCACTGATCTGAGGGAAAAAGACAAGGGTATTTATATCCATGATGTTTTCTTACCAAATGTGTAATATTTGCCACCTACACCATCTGTCGCAGTTCAGAAGGTAGTAAGACTGAAAGTTAAACTCATTGATCTCGAGGAAGATAATGAAATAAAAATATTTTGCATTATATAATTTCCCTCAAAGATTTTGATTAAGAATTTATAAAATTCATCAGTAGTTTAGAGCAAAGAATGAAGCCCTTGCTTGACAATGGACAATCACTTCAATTTTCAGAATGCAGACAGGAAAAAATTGTTCACTTAGTGTGATTCTATACAAGTTAAAACCAAAGACATAAGCTTACTCTCTGAGGAGGTCATTTAGCTGTGTTTTGTTCCATGGCTTTTAACCACATCCTTAGTCACAAATATTTTAAGGGAATATAAATAAATTATCAAAACTTACATTTTACTGGGATGAGGAGGGGATCCTTTCTCTGTCCCTCCAGTAATGAGCACCATCATTTTTCTACATGAAATAAACCTAATTGTTTGTTTAGAGTTTGGATACAGAAATGAAATTTGAAGATCTCCTGGCTAGATTATATTAAGAACTGCCCAAATCACAATCCCTTAATCCTTTTATCCACCTCCCCCACTTCTTCAGATTTTAGAATTTGAGCTATTTGAGATTCAGTGGGTCACTCTCCTTGTTCCATGTGTTAACCATGCTCAGCAACCTCTAGTGATTTTATTGCCAACCCTAGGTTTGTTCCTCTGATATCCTTTTTCTTAAACTGGTCTCAGCATAACAGTGCAACTACTGAGGTTTTTATCCTGTACTTCTGTTGGTAGGGTGTGATGCCAACTCTACCCAGACAAGGTTCAGAGATCCCAGAGACCACTATTGGCCTCTGTGTGCAGGATCATGGTCAATCAGGCCAGTAAAGGTGAAATCTATAAGAAACCACACCATAAGGAGAAGCCTACAACAAACGATAGATAACACAGTTTCAGCATCCAGCCCTTAATGCCAGGTGTCATATAAATGGCTTCACCCTTAAATATTCCTTGGGATCATTGCCAGAGGTATTGGAGGCAGTCAAGTCTGTTTCTTTAGGAAAACTCTTGGTCAAAAGCTCTGTTCCACTGGGAGTAAGTCTGGTATTCAGAGCTCACCTGTGAATGGCTTCAGCCCAAATCTTATGGAAGCAACCATGATTTCAGACACGAATCGCTCAAAAGAGTGAGTTTTATAGGATTTATTCTCCCTGATACAGAAAGGTCGTGAAAATGGCACTTTATTTATCTTAGTATGCATAAAAAGGTGAAAGTTTTGGCAAAACTTTTCTGCACATGAGTCACCTTTTGTTTCTAGTAAGCAAACAGAGAATGAAGTAGGAAAGAATCAACTGTGCTAGCAGAGAGGACAGAGAATCACTCAGTAGTCTAGAGAGCAGAGTCTTAGCCGAGTGCTGCCACTTGCCACTGGATTAAAGCAGGTACAACACTCTAGAGCATTTCTAAGATAATCCAATTCCAGAAAAACCTGGCCATGTGGCAGATTGGAAGCTCTCCATGGGTGGATGGAGTGAACCAAGACGGGAGAGGTAGTGGCTGACCATTCTGTGCTGCCTATGGAGAGAGTACCCAAGACCAGTCCAAGCTGGCATGACTCTGAAATTTCTGATCAAAATGTGAGATGGGCTAACACGTTTTTCGGGGGGAAAATCATTCTCAGCATCTAGCAGGAGCTGAGAATCTAACCTGAGCTATTATTCAAAGAGGTCAATGGACAAAGTAATAGATACGGTCCAGCTCCAGTCCACTGGCAGGATCTGGGGAAAGGGGAAGGAGTAGGTGAGAGATAAGCTTGTCTCTATTCCCAGAGGGGAATGACGAAGGGAACCAGGACTAAGGAAGCAGCCCACTTCACTGCTAGTTCAGAAAGCAAGGCAGACATAAAGGTAGGTAAAGAGGCTAAGCCTATTCAGTTCCCATAGATGTCAGAGAACATCATCTACTGAATCTCTACCACGTGTATACTGTAGGAGGTGATATTTCCAGCATATCTGGTTTGTTTCTTATAAGAACTCTCAGAGGTTGCTGTTGCTACCAAAACTTGCTCCCTTGACACAGAGTTCTTTGGATAAATATACAGCTTGGAAGATGTCACAGGCTATCACCACTCACCCTGCCCTCATCAGAATCACACACACAAAGCACTGAGACATCCTGTATTAAAAGAAACCATTTTCATGTACTTATTAATCCAGAATTTCCAATGAAATCAGAAACATTTACAGTCTTCTTTCTGACCCAGTGTTCTAAGGAGTCAACTCTGAAAAGATGGCGGTGTTAGAACTATGCTGTGTGGCTGAAGGTATAAATTTCTAACATGATATAGATCACAGCTGGGGTATATTTGGGCTTTATAAAGAAATTACCAAGTAAATAAATGAATAGGAAAAAGTAGAACGAATTTTCATTCGGTGGGGAGGGGACAATGAATTCCTTCTACCCAAATAGAACTGTAGTTCTGCCAGATGAGCTTCCCTTGTGATTATGAACTCACGGAATACTTGCTCTATGAGTGTCTTTTTCTGCTGGCTCCTTCCAAGTAGAGAGTATTCTTCCTACAGGGACCCACGGATTTTCTACCACCTCTTCATCCTCAAGTGACCAGACCTGGTACCACTGCCTTTATGCAAGACTTAGGTCCTGGGCAGTTGAGTTGACACACTTGTTAGGGTGGGACAGGAGGCAAGGTGGTCTCATAGGAAATTCTATGAGAATCTTAATAAGGAGGTTTTCAGGGTCTTAAGTGTGCTAACGTGCACTGCAGGTTTCTATGAAGAGGTCAAGAGAAACAGACATACTCTGTAGCATTTTGCAAGTGGTAAAGTTTCTCACAAAATGCCATGCCTTCAGAAGCATTTAGGAGAAGCTGTAATGGCTGATTTAACTTTCCTTAAAGTGCTTAGCCAGAGGTACCTCTGAGTGTTACTTTAAAGAATGAGTGAGGGATTTCCCTGGCAGTCCAGAGTCTGCCTTCCAGTGCAAGGGACACAGGTTCAATCCCTGGTCAGGGAACTAAGATCCCACATTCCAAGAGAGAAATAAGCCCGAGCATTGCAACTACAGAGAAGACCAAGAGCCACAACAAAAGATCTTACATGCTGCAGTGAAGACCCGAGTGCCACGACTAAGACCTGACACAGCCAAATAAATAAAATAAACAAAAAAAATTTTTTTTTTAAGAATAAATGAGGCTATCAGAGTGATAGTCCCCAGCAGAGTCCCATGTTAACAGAGCTTCAAAAAACTGAAGCTCCTGAATAACCTGCAGGAATTGCAGGGCCATGATGATACCCATTTTGTGAATAGGGAAACAGATTCAGAGGAGCTGGGTGACTTGTCTTCAGTCAAACAGCCAAGCCTGTGGCTTCAGCCTCCAAATGCCAAAAGCTTTGCCTAGGCCACTGCTTCTGGCCCCCAGGCAGCTCTCTCCCCATAACTGCATTGTTCCCTGACATCCCTGTGGTTCAGATGGTAAAGAATCTGCCTGCCAATGTGGGAGACCAGGGTTTGATCCCTGGGTTGGGAAGATTACCTAGAGAAGGGAATGCCAACCCACTCCAGTATTCTTGCCTGGAGAATCCCATGGACAAAGGAGCCTGGCAGGTTACATACAGTCTATAGGATCACAAAAGAGTCAGACATAACTGACTAACATACACACACACACACACACACACACACACACACACACTGTTCCCTACTGTGATATCACATCCACCCAGAAGTCAACTCTGTCGAAGCACTCTGCATAAACCAAGTGGAGACACATTTGTGAATTTAATTCTCCGGAGAACTGGTGATCAGAAAACATGTGCTATCCAATTTTTCCCACACATGCCACTTCTTAGCTGACCTATCACTGGGGGCTGATGCAGTGTGGTCTGTTTGAGGCCAATAATCATATCACCATTGTAATGAGTGGCAAATCCTATGTAATTTACACATTAAAAGGAGGCTGAGATGCATGGAAAAACCCAGCCCCCATTTGTTTAATGAAATTAAAGCTCTTAGCCAAATACTGGTGCTGAAAAAGAGATGTTTGTGAAGGGATCTCCCCGGCACTCTCGCCCTGCCTCTGAAGAAGAGGGTGAGTGTTCTTTATTCATGATCCCGCCTCTACCTAAATCAATCCCACAATGGGGCCTCTAAACCAAGGGCCCTTGTCTGGGAGCATGATTTACGCAGAGCTGAGGCCAGGCAGGGCTTACAAAGGCATTATGACTAGTTATTTTCAATGACAATTGAAGAGAAAAAGAAAGCAGCAGAGGATGTTCTGTGACTTGGCAGGCAAAGCACTAAACCGCCCCAGCCTCCTCCCTCAAATAGTACAAAAGAAAGTCCTGAGCCATACCTGATAAAGCAATTATTTTAGTATATTTTTCTTATTCAGTGGTAACTGGATATCATCATAAAATAAGTGTGAATGACACAGCACTCGGAGCAACCACACTGAGCCTGAGCTCTAGAGTGGAAAATTGGTCCCATGACAAGGCAAGAAGAGGTGACTGGCTCCTCCATTTCATGAGTGTCCACTTTCCCTATGAGTTCCCCAGGACTTTGAAATTCTCCCTCGTCTGGGAACCAGCCACGTTGACGTGTGATAAAGCAAAACAAGACAAATATAATTGGGGCTCAGCCTGAAAGTCAAGAATCTATCATCGTAAAGTCAATTAGTCTATTGGGTGCTCTTGTTCAGTTCACGAATGGTAAATACAAGGAAATAAGGTGGAATATTTTGGCCTAAGAATATGAGTGAAGGCAAAGGCTATGTCTATGTAGAGGAATATCCAGAGTATATAAGAAAACATCTAATATCCTTCAACTTTTCAAAGACAAACACCTGTGCAAAAAGAAAGACGTGCTCGCACACACATGTTAACACCCACAACCCTGAAACAAACAAACAAACAAACAAAAAAAGTGTGTTGAGAAGCATCGTTCTCTACTTTCTTTACTCTGCACAAAACTATCACAATCTGGAAACTATATATTTTCAATTTCATCTCCTACTATTCTCCTCACTCACTATTTTCTAGCCACATCTTGCTTTCTATTCCTCAGTCACATCAGATACATTCTTGTTTCAATATATTCACCACCTGTGATATTCCTCCTCAAGATCCTTACACAGTGAACTCTTTCTCAGCCAAGGAGATCTGTGTGGGTTCTAAGCACATCAGATCAAATATATCAAAACATACCCACATGAAATGGAATTTATAGAAAACAAGAACAGTTGAGTTACAGTTGATTAAAATATTTTGTGTGTCTTTACATAAATAATTTTTATTTCAGTTTTATAATAATCTTTTCATAGATGAATGAAAATGACATTCTTCAGAGCCAAAATATTTTCATGGGCCCTTAAAAAACTCCTAGCCATAGGTATAATGCCTTCGGTAACTAATAAGAAGAAATAGTTCTCTCATTAATCAGGTTAAAGCTGAATACATCATTTATATCAAAGAGGTGTTTTCTAACTATCCTTTCCAAAATAGCCACCAACTCCGTGTTCAGTCTCTCTACCGTGTTATACCTTTTATAATCTAAACTTATCCTGTGTTTAATGTTTACCATCTGCTTCCTATTCCTTGAATATAAACAAAATGACTTCAGAGACACAAATGACTGTTTACTAATACATTGCCCAGTGCCTAGTACCTGGCACATAGTAGGTATTCAAGAAATGTCACATTGCATGAATGAATAAATAACTATATGACTGAATGAATTCACAATACTCAGTTAATTCTATAATGACTGAGAATTAAATCTATCACTGACTTACATGATAATTCTGAGTTAAATTTGCATTTGCATAGGGTTCATAACTAAACTGTAGAGATTGCAACAGTCCAATTCAAGATGCCACTTTCAAAAGAATCTGGCATTATAGGGTAGGAGGTGGGGCAGTGGCTCAGTTTTAAGTTTTAAGTACTAGCGAAAGAAATTCTTCCATCAGGAGAGCTTTAAAATCCCATTTTGTACCTGGATGGAATTTTAATTCTCATGGAAAGGAGAAAGTCAACCAAGAGAACATGACCCAACTCTCAGAGGAGGTGGGCAGCAAACACAGCCAGAACTTAAATGTGCAGAGACTCTTGGAAGGAAGCAAAAACTTCCTATTAAAATAGATGTTTAAAATCTTGGCATGTAAAGTCTGTATTTTCAGTAAGTGCACTAACAAAATCTAAGTTTAGCAACAAAAACATTTAAGTAAATATTGGCCATCTTGGGTAGACTATGGGGTAGAGATTGTGGAACCCACTCAAGAAGCTCCAGACCAGAAAAGCACATAAGAGTTTCATCAGGCCCTAAGGAAGAAAAATGGAGGAGAGAGATCATGGCCCACAGTGGTGGTACTTTACATACAATTCCCATTACAAAAAGAGAGCTTTCACCATCTTAACAAACCACTTGGTTTTTGATAAAACTTTTAGGTAAACAACATCTCCTGGAGTTGTACTAATCATATACCACGGCCAAATGGAACTTATGAAATTGTTTGAGTTATAATTCTGGAATTGAAGAGTAGACAAAGAGAATCAGTGCATAATTCTGACTGAAACAGTTTGTATGTTGTGTGTTAGTTATCTTATTTGATTTTCTCAATACCTTCATTATGTAGGTAAGCAATACATTGTCCCTGTTGTGAAGAAGCAGATCCTAAGAGAGGTTAAATGCCTGTTTTGGTTAGGATACCTTATGTTATGCTTCAGAAACAAGCAATTACAAAAGAACCAAATACAGTTTGTTTTTCCATCACACAAAGTTACTCACAGGTTGGGTACCTCTCCATGGCAGCTTCTCTCTTTACAGTGACTCTAGTTAGTTTCCAGGTAGTCTCTGCTTTGTGGCTCTAACACCTCAACCTTATAAGTTGGAAAGGAGAGAAGTGAAGAATAACATAGGAGTTTTTCATTGACTTCCCCCAGAAGTAACACGTACAATTTCTATGTATAATTCATTGGCCAGGACTAGTCATTCAATCCTACCTAAATGCAAGGTTGCTGGGAAGTATAGCTTTTCATGTTCCCAAGAAAGAGGAATTTGAAATGGAATTTGTCTCTGTCACAATGCCTAAGATCAAACAGTGAATAAAGGGAAAGAGTTAAAATTTGGCCCAGATCTGATGCCAAGTTCAGTACATGTTCCATGACTCTATCTGATCTAGAAGGTAAGGCTTATGTTTTTTTTCCTGTTTGTATTTTCAAAACACAGCATATACCTGACATGTGGAGATGCTCAAAATAGTTATTAAAATTGAAGGAAGGAAGAAAGAAAGGAAGGGAAGGAAGATGGGAGAGTGTGAAAGAGGAATAGAAGGAGGGAGGGAGGAAGATCTTTATTGCTTTTTAACTTCATAACTGATTGATTCTTTGACAGCTGGTAAAGGACAGATACAATACAGTCATTACTTCTCAGTCCTTACAATGTCTTCTGGCAGTATTAAAATGAAAAAGTAAAAGTGTAGAGACCAGTATAGCCATTTTCAAGATTTGCCCCAATACAACTTGCAAATATCCCCATCTATGAAAGAAAGTAGGGCTTCCCAGGTGATGCTAATGGTAAA
This sequence comes from Bos grunniens, assembly GCF_055505025.1. NCBI lineage: Eukaryota > Metazoa > Chordata > Mammalia > Artiodactyla > Bovidae > Bos > Bos grunniens. The sequence goes on from NC_141166.1 coordinate 83,925,282, forward strand.
GAACTTTCCTGCCAGTGCAGAAGACACAGGAGAGGAGGGGTTTGATCTCTGAGTTGGGAAGATCCCTTAGAGAAGGGAATGGGCAACCCACCTAGTATTCTTGCCTGGAGAATCCTAAGGACAGAGAAGCCTGGCAGGCTTCAGTCCATAGGGTCACACCAAGTTGGACACGACTGAAGCAATTTAGCACACACGCATGCACACATGAAAAAACTGCGGAGAGAGGAGATCAAAAAAGAAAGAAAAAATTAAGAAAAAAAAAGATTACATGACTCTCATGAGGAGGAAATAGAGGCAAAAAGAATCTGTTTGGAATGTCAATTGGTGTGAGTAATAAGCCCTGAGATCTTTGGTGGAGAAGTGACATATAAAGGAAGTGCTACAGCAAAATTATTTAATAAGAGTACTGTATTTCTTCTTTGTTATACAATTTACAGTACAATCAAAAGACTGAGCTTTTACACAGCCCTTACAGGAAAAGCAAGACATGGGCAAGCAGAAATAAATTAAGTATCTACCATTGATTGTCATGGATAGCACCAACTTATTGAGCTAATACTTTATTAGTGTGCTCTAGCTTGGATGATGATGGTCTTTTTATTGTTTTTGTGGTAACTCTTTATTTTAAGTATCTTATCATTATGAATTCATTTAGTATTGATTGCAATAGCACTGATCATAAAGAATTAATTTGACATTACCATGAATGTCATATGCACTTATATAAGAGTTCGGCTGTAATTCAAAATTAATTAATATAGTAAAGTATTATTGCTTTTGCAGTTTTGCAGCCTTTTTAAATATATCTAAAGTTCTTTTTTTCTTTTTTCACCAGATAGAACCTAGCAGAAAATCTACCTAAGGCTTTCTTCTTCAGAGTCCACTTCATTTAGTGATAAATGGGAAATCTGCCTTAAAAAAAATTCCTTGTGTCTTTAAGCACTTGAGATCCCAGACCCAGAATCCAGTGTTACCAAAAGACTGAAGGCATGAGTCCTAGAAAAACAGTCATGTCTGCTGAGTGTTCCTACTTGCTTGGCATGGCTGGGGTGAGCAGTGTAATTGAGAGCTTACCTCTCCTCAGTATCTTCTCTCACCGAGGACAATCCATCCTTGTCAGAGTGAAGGGCCCCCGGCAAAGGAACTCCATTTACTTATAATGATATTGAATTACCAGAAGGTACAATTCAGGACACACTCCTAGCAAGCTGAGATTGTGGAATGTAGGTATTAGTAGGAATCCAGCAAGGTTGCGGGTCTAAATCATATGTCACATGCCTGTGGCCTTCAGTTAAAATCTACTCAACTGTCTTCTGCTGCTGTTGCCACTGCTGCTGCTGTTCCGAACATAATTATGGTGGCACCTGTAGACTTATTGGGGTATTGTGGGCAGGTGACTGACCTTACACATATCTGGACTTACTACAAGACACCAATGTCTAAAAATAATCTCCTTTCTCTACCTCCTCAATGCTGAAGAGATCTTTGAGGCTTCTCATCATTCCTATTAAAATGTAGATATCATTTCATTTTCCCATTAGGGATTCATCATTAAGCAATCCAACACATAGAATCACTCCGACTGAATGAAATATTGGAGTTTTAAAAGAGATATGAGCTCTAAGGAGCAATCTGAAGCAAGGAGACTGTTTAGGAAGCAGATCATGCAGAATGCACCACAATAGACCCTAGAATCCCAGGGACCATGGAAGTTACTGAGAGGAGGCAGAGGAGTGCATACAACTGAAGTGAAATCTTAAAGACAAATTTCAGCTAAGGATGGCGCATGATTGTTCAGAGAAGCAGGCAAGAGATCAGCTTGGGTGACTTAGCCCATGGAGAGTCGGCAGAGAACCAATGGGTGCACGGGAACTCACAGAGCCCTGGAGACAGCTGAGTGCTCCCTGATCTAGTGGAGGTACCAACCAAAAGTGAAACTGAGGTAAAACGTTGACAGCAAAACTTGATCTGGAGCAGAGTATAGGGCTGTGCCCTGATAATGCAGTTAGCATCTAGGCAGGCAGGAAGAGCCCTTGTCAGAGCCCGGAGCCAAGGCAGCAGATACAGGCAAGGCAGGACCATGTCAGACTCTCAGTAGAGCTGCTTGTGGTATCCTTCAAATGAGCTGTAACACAGTGGGCTGGAGATGACAGATATAAAGAGACTAGTCCCAGAGTGAGGAAGGATTTCTGAGGGACTACTATTAATTTTTTTTTTTTTTTTTTTTAGGATTCCTAAATCTGCTTTACAAAAAGCACCTTTGGTGCTATGAAAAATTAGATACTTCTTGTCAAATAGATAGCACTTGTAGCTTTCAAAGGGACCCTTCGAGGAAACCCAGTGAAGTGAAACGAAATGAAAGTCACTCAGTTGTGTCTGACTCTTTGGTAGCACATGGACTATACAGCTCATGGAATTCTCCAGGCCAGAATACTGGAGTGGGTAACCTTTCCCTTCGCTAGGGGATCTTCCCAACCCAGGGATCAAACCCAGGACTCCCTCAGTGCAGGCGGGTTCTTTACCAGCTGAGCCAAAAGGGAAGCCCAGGCTGAGAGGCAAAGCCAGTTTCAGACAGTCCTCCCAGCTGCCTCCTGCACTGCATGAGCTTGCCTTTCATCTCATTTCCACTGTGCTGTCTCCTGAAATCATAAGAATAGAAAGAAGCCACACCTTGCACTGGCCAAATCTTTTCTTATGGCTGTGCAAAAATGTAATTATCACCTTGCTTTTAGGTAGTAAATACCAAAATTTTTTTAGTTGGTACCAAAGATGATTCTGGGGCTTCTCCGGTAGTGCTAGTTGTAAAGAACCTGCCAGCCAATGAAGGAGAGGTAAGAGACCTGGGTTCGATTCCTGGGTTGGGAAGATCCCCTGGAGGAGGGCATGGCAACCCACTCCAGTATTCTTGCCTGGAGAATCCCATGGACAGATGAGCCTTGCAGGCTTCAGTCCATGGGGTCGCAAAGTCAGACATGACTGAAGCCACTTAGCACACACACACACAAAGATGGTTCTACTCCTTTTCTCTGATATATGAAAACCCCTTCTTATCATTCTAATGCTGATATTTTCTTTGTGTCTGTTAATAACACACTGCAATCAAATAAAACAGCTGCCAAATGGAAAATTCTGAAGTCCAGAATTCCCCTGTCACTCTCGATTAAAGATATTCAGGAAAGAGGAAGGCTGAAGGGACCTGAAGCAATTTGGTCCTTAATACTTTAAATTAGTATGCTCTTTGACGATGGATGTTTTAGAGTGTCTTCAGTAGCAGTGAAGCCCCCCCGCCCCCGCCGCCCCCCACCCCCAGCAAGGCAGATAAACACAAAGTTCAGCACCTCAAAGCGCCTATGCCAGCGTAAGCACTCACCCTTAAAAATTAGCAGAGGATGCCAGGGAGGTAAAATGGTGTTCTTTATTTGTGCTATGGGAAGCAATAATGGAGATTTACAGTTCTTCAATAGAGCATAGGATTTCCCAGAATGCTGACTAACGGAACCACTTGGAGGTTTATTGATGTAGTGCTGTATTGAAAACACAGGTTTATTAATAAATAGCTTCATGAGCATCTAAGAGGCAAAAGGAGGTAGCAAGTGACATGATGGCATGAAAAACAGAAGACTGTGTGAAGAAAGCATGTGGCTTGAGAAATGTGACCAGGAGATTAACTGCAGGGATCAACTTAGAAACTTAAGCATTCAGGGAAAAGGTTCCAGTGGACTCCACGTGAACAGAAGCCTTTTCCTTGTGTTTGCAGGTTTTAATAACCACAAATGTCTCCTAGCGTTTTCCCCGCTTAGGAAGACAATATCAGAGTGCTGGCATCGATTTCTTAAAATCATACTAGCAAAAGATAAACAAAGCTCAAGATATAGAAATATATTTTACACTGAAAAAAGGGGGGAAAAAACCACACTGAAACCCAATCCGCATTTTTCTTGGCTCACAGTAGCAGGCTGACTAGTTACCCAAAATGAGCTTACTGCAAAATCACTCTGTTCTCACCACAGGCACAATTTACCAACTGGGTGCAGCAGACACCGGGCTGGCTCCTGAACTTCTCTCCTCCAATTAAGCTGCACAACCTGTTACCATTTTGCCAATGGACTCTATTTACTTAGGTTCTGCATAACTTGCCAAGTGCTCACTCTGTGGAATTCCCAGCAAAGAGAAAGAAACAATTTGGGGAAATTTTTGTTAACATCCTTTCTTTTAACTTTCCATAGCAGAGGGGAATGCATCAACGTGGAGCAGATGTGCTGAGACCAAATGCTCTCCTTCTCATGATTACAGTTGGTTATACCTGTGGATAGCAAACTAATTCCACTGCAAGTATGCAAGAGAGGGTAGTACTAACGTACAATGTGTGGTCCTGGAGGCTTTGTTCCTGTGTAATAGGGTGCTTCGTTTCACAAGACCTGGCACGTTGAGAAGAAAACTGAAGCAAAACAGCAGTTGGAAGCGTGAGCTCTCTCTGCATGGCTTAGAGAGTGCCCTAGTTCTCAGCGATGTTGACATAAATAACCCGGAATTTCTTCTTTGGAATTGAGAGTAATGATTCTTTCTACTTGATGTGTTCAGTGACTTTGCACCCTATTGTTTTCCACCATTTGAAAATGCCCGAGGATGTCATTATAACTACATGTATCAATATGAAACCTTTACAAACAGTTGACTAAATGAGCGGTTATTATCTTTGTTTCTGAAAATAGTGTACCTTTTTACATCATTTATCAGTAACTAGGTGTAGTCAATTGCACTCTGGTATTGATCCCAATATCTATACCCGTCACAGACTACCTTTCCTCAAGGTCATCGTAAGGTCGGGTTATGATCAATATGAATTGACTGTCTGCAAATAAATTTATGTAGCTGACATAATTGCAAGTCATACCTTTTTCAAATTAAGGTGGACCATTTTATGAAGCATATGTGTTTGAAACATTAATGGTAACACCATCCGACTCTGCATAATGAACAAGTCTCACCATAATTTACAAGTCCTCTTTGTATAACTGAAAGCTGTGTAAGCTCCCGGAGAACCATTTCTAAATAACACCTGCAGAGTTTCAAGCTTCGGGTTTAGCATGGATGCTAATTACGTTTTCTAAGCAAGGGTATTTCCTATGCAGCCCCTATGTGCATTTTGATTTTCCATTTTCAAGTCTCATTTCTATCATTGCTGTTTCAAAGTTCGGTGAGATATTTAGTCATCCTAATCAAAGGACTCCATTTGATATTGATAAAATCAACTTTTTTAAGTAGAAACAGCATTATCAAAATGCGGAGTGGATTCCAACACCATTGCCCTACCATGGGCCCCTCGCATGGCAGGGAGACACACTTGTGATCAGCCTGCTAGCCACTGGATGTCACTGACGCTTACATAAATGGAGCTTAAGGGGCATTTATCTGACTGTAAAAATCATGACTTCAGTAGAAAGCAGTTTAGCTAGAAACATTTCACTCAGGCAATTTCTAATTTCAGAAAAATAGGCTCATAAAGCTCACAAAGGCGATACCCAACTTCAAGCGTGATTAGTTTCAGTTGTTTGTTTCAGCTTTAACTGGGATATGAATAAACAGCAAGTTTTGGGGGGTGCACTCCATTTTTGAGAGCAGCTGCCATTCTGCTTTTAAAGGAACACTACCCAATAGGGTTTGTGGCATCCTAAAATACTTCTTAGCAAGTCCACATCATACAACAATGACTTAGGAAATCATTTTAATTCTACAATTATTGGTGTTTTTGTCTACACAGTTGTCTTACATTTAAGTGTTTTCATGAGAAAATATTCTTATTTTAAAAATTAAAGATTTTGTGAAGCAGTTAAAATAGACTTTTTTGCTATAATGATTTGGATTCAGATTTTAAACAAGAAATAGGACTTTGTAAAGCACAATTAATGATGACAAGTTTCAGAAAAACATCACAATGTAAAATGGCTTCCACCATAAAATTTGTTCTCAGATCAGATTGTGGCAGAACAATGTAATTTTTCTTGTCTATTTCGTAACTTCTCTTTCTGGGACATATCAAGGAAACCAATCAGATCTATCGGTAGATGGCCTATAGTGTAAATATGAAACAATGTGATAGATTGGAAAGTTCTAACAAAATGAGGTTTTATCTTTTGTCTTGAATATAGACACAAAGCAAATGTAGGATGTGAGTGGCTTGGAGAAAAGGCACAATATCAGAGCAAAGAATTATGACAAATGACATCGCAACAGACATGTTGCCATCCCCGAGCTTGAGCCATTTGAGAAGCTATTTTGAATTAATAACGCATGCCATCGTGATTACATTTGCTTAGCAGAAACATTTTAAGAAATAACAGCCTGAAAGAGGAAACTGAAACAATAGTTCTCTATCTTCATATAACATATAATTGCCATTTTTCCTTTAGAAGAGAAAAGGTTCAAAAATCCATAGTAACTAAAGTCTAAGTTCTTATTTTTAGGTGACTAAATATTTGCATATGCAGCAAAATTAATTTAATATTGCCTTCCCTCCAACGTAATATAGTACTGGAAATATAAATTCATGGGGACTAGATCACAGACTGGTAGCTCTCATGGCTAGAACTGAGGTGGAGTGGGGGAAAGGCAAAGAAAAATTCAACCAACTTTTTATACAAGCAATACAGTGATGGCTAAAGCGGCAGTGCATACACAATCTTACCCTGTCATCGTCTGCATGCCCCACCAAAATATCTTGAAAGATATATGAAAATATATGTATATGCATTCAGGCAATATTGCTAAGATGATTAAAAGCAAAAATTCTCTATTTGTTGGAACCCAAGCAAATATCTCACAGATTGTTCATGGTTCAGGTAGCCAGGAACACCTGCAATCACATCTTTAGGCACTTTGGTGTTTGGCAGAAGGCAGGAAGGTATCACTGTAAGGAAGTTCCTCATTCTCTCTTAAACTATGTTTCCACCTTAAATAAATTAAAGCATGCAGCAGCAGTAGGTAAGGTGGTCAATGCAATTAAATTCAAAACCTGAATGTATTGAACTTTCTGCAATTATACATGGGTCATCTCTGGACAATATGTTGGCCATCTGGTAGCATCTGTGCCGTTCCCTCTAATAGAGTTCCTGCTGTGGCTCGAGGCCATGGCAGGCAGTGCTAAGCAGGTCACATGTTGAGTCTTTCAGCCATATTTAGGTCACAATTTGGGATGGGAGGAGGCAGGAATTATCCTTTTGTACAAAGGCAATAAAAATGAGTAATCCCTTGTAGGTATCTTGTGTTTTGTTAAATAAATAGGGCTAGATTTTCAGTTTTGTTCCATGCTTCATTCTAAGTTATACCAAAAATAAGACAAAATATCCAACGCTGAAGGCTAAACATTTGTAAGCTTTCCTTTCTCACACACACACAGAATGGGTCTTTTTAAGTGATGGTATAACTGGTTTTTGTTTGGTTTTTTGTTTTTCAACTAAAAGGAGAGATGGAAGAGGGAATTCAAAATTTAATTAGTCTTAGATAATAGATAGATAAAGAATACCCTAGAATGCTGGGTATATTCTAGATAAGTTTTTTGAGGGAGAGAAGAGATTAAAAAATGTATATACCTCTTTTTCAAATAGCAGGAGTTGCAGATTACACACACACATATTTAACTTTTTCTAGATAGCTATTGAAAGCTTACATCCTGCTATTTGATTCATAAAATGTTGAAACTGATAGACATTATTTCAATGTGTACAAAAATCTCAGCAACTGGGAGAAACGGGATGCATTTTTCCAAAGTAAAATCATTCTAGATATGAGACTATGAAATTAAAAATCATGTTAAATATGACATTTGATATCAGCACAAAGTTTCCACGTGGCATATTTACTGATTTCTCCCCCCAAACAGCTACAACACTCACATTTTAAAAGTGTGAACCTCACATGTATTAGCCAAGTTCATTTGATATAGATTTTAAAATGCAGTATGGACAAGAGTCAAGTCCAGCATAAGCAATTCCAGTTTGACATCAATTAGTGAGTAGCTTTTACTCTTATAGACATATTTATAATGGAAAGGAGTGCATTTAGACTTTAAGGTCCTGCCAACTAATCAATTTGATGAACTAATTGATAATAAATGTTAATTGACAACTAACAGCAGTCAATTAATTGCATTTCAAATGCAGCTCCAGGAAGCTGAGTTGAACATTATTCTACCTCAAGCTACTCAAATAATAGCTCAGCAATGACTTTGCAACAGGCTGTAAAGGTCAAAATGGGCTAGGCTTTTCCTTATTAGGAGACCGGGGATCCCAGACCATAGGTTTACAAAAACAGCAGCAGTCCTGCCCAAATCTCCCCTCTCCACCCTGGTACTGAGTCTTTTTCTCTGAGACAGTTTGCTGGCTTCATGAAAGTCCCCTGCGGCATTCCCTCTGGGTTGCAATGTGGAAAGCCAGTAGTCAACTCCAAAGAAGTGGTTGATTGTGTCAGTTATATAATCTGTCTCTTTGACAGAGCCACTTAAAGCTAAACTTAGGAGAATGGTTCTGTTTAGTTATGTGTCTTTGTAACAGGAAAAGATACATTCCTTTTTCTGGGTTCCTACAATTAAAGACAGTCAGAGAACAAGTGAGATGGCCAACTAGTGAATCTGGTAAAATTCAGTCCTAAAAAAAGTCTGTAAAATTGAAATGTTCTTCATTTTAGTTTCTTGATACATGCTAAAAAGCCCACAGGGTAAATTGAAAGCGATGCCTATGTTCTCAAAATGAAACTCATTTGTGTGTGTAATAAAGGTCTCACTGACCTTTGGCACTCCAAGGCTTTTGTACTTTCTCTTCTCTTTACCCAGAATGTTCTTTCCCATACGGTCTAGTGGGTCACACCTTTACTTCATTCAGACCTCTGTTCTCCTGTCACGTCGTCACAGAGGTCCACCCTGAACATTCTACCCCAACCTGCGCACACTCCTTTGCTCACTTTCTGTTCTCTTAATTTGCTCTATTTTCCTTCACAGTTCCTACCTCTTCCTGACATTATATATGCTCTTGTTTATTTATCACTGGTCTCCTTCCCTTAAATGTAAACTCCACGGGGGGAAACTTGGAACCACTCATCGTGTGTCCTTGGTGCCAAAATGGTGCTCAGAGTGAGTCTTCAGTAATACTTATTGAATAAGAGAAACCACTCTGGAAATTTTCCCTCCAAGTACATTACCGTGGTTGCATTACCTCTGACTCAAGACAAGCAACCTAAGAAGGGCAATAAGGTGAAATGGAAACGAAACCTGGCTAAAAAAGAAGAGAACCAGCTCCATTTTGGGCTGTACTAGTCATGTCGCCCTGGGAAAATCACCCCACCTTACCGGAACCCAGTTTCCTCACTACAAAATGAGGGGCATTGACAAGATGATTTTTAAAAATTCCTTCTCACTCTAAGATTTCTCTGATTTTGTTATTTAATTTGTCCTATTTGAAAGAAAACAATTCTCCATTGTTCTTTTCTGGCTATGTTCTCTGTTGGGGAAAAATAATAATACAATAGGATCATGTGTGTTTCATAAAAACTGTTACCTCAGAAGGCTTTATGGAGTTAGAAAATGTCACTATAAAGTTAAATAAATGGTAGCCAAGGGAGAAATCAGCAGGGAAGACAGGGAGAGGCTAGAGATTTTAAATGAAATTTCAAGTGAGACATGAGATTTGAAGAGACAGCTGGAGCAAAGATGGGCCTGTGACAGGAATGAGGAAAATGTGAGGTCAAAGGACTGATGGGAGGAAAAATAAAGGTAAGAGAGACAAAAATTGAGGAACTTTTAAAAAGTTTTGGACTTTGAACAATACAATGTAATGGAGTGTTTTAATTTAAAGAAAAGGGAAACAACTGTAGATCTGACAGAGTTGGGGCAACAGTTCCCTGAGGACGTGTGGGGGTGAACTATGATGGTGACATGAGTGGTGTGTGAAAACTCCACACTTTCACACAACCGTGAGCCCTTCAGGCACATCCAAGAATAAATAAATATATCCATAGGTGGAATTAAGGCTTCTGGCTATGATGACATGGATTTTTACATCCTTGTTGCTCTTTCTTGGATCATATCTAAGCGAAACCCATAAACTCCTAGTATGCTGACCAGAAAAGTTCACATTTTCCCCCCAAAAGGCTAATCAAAGTCTTCAAACTTACTTTGTTTAGAAGGCAGTTGGTTGATTTAGGTTCTTTCCTAGTTGCTTTTTTTTTTAATCAGTTGTCATCTACCTGCTTTGGTCTATTGTTTTGTTTTTAAGAAAAAAAAAATTACGAGAGAAGCTGGTGTAGTGACTTAAAGTCACTCTTTCATCTTCCTTTTGAATTTGAAATGATACGCAGATACCCTGGGGTAAGGTGGGAAATCCTATTCCACACAGGATAGAGTCATAAACTCTTACGGAATGCCACTGTCACGGGCGAATTCAGATATTATTTCAATAAACTCCTTTGAGCAACATAATCTATGAGTTTATTAAAAGACCCTCAGGTTTATCTTGTGGACTATAAATAATCTATATGCTCTTTCAAACAAAAAATTCAAATGGCAGAACAAAGGCATTAAGCTTTCCCCTCAAGTTACATTAGGAGTGGATCTGTTTGCTGCCAACGCAGCCTCCTGATACGTTACAGGGGCTGGAACAGTTCCTAATGTAGCTCGATGAGAACAACAACTGCATCTGGATTTCCCACAGCCTCAGAATAAGTGGTGGGTGAACCAGGGTTCAGAAGCATACAAATAGGCTGAGGCTATTTCTTTCCACCTTGTCAAAGGGAACCAGTGAATTTCACTGGCTTTGTGTCCCTCCGCAGAATTCTTCCTTACCCTCTCCAATTCCCCTTGCTACTCGACATCTTGGGGTTTCTTCCATCGAGACTATGGCTCCACCTCCCCCTGTACCCTCTCTTTTGCTGCCTCCTTCCTGCTCTCATTCCTTGTGTCTTCCCTCTGTTTCGTCACTCACACAGACCTTTAAATTCTAGCAAATGGAACAATGACAAATAGAACCTGTTCATCTCCTTTTCCACTAAAATGAAATATTTTTAAATCCTCTTGGGGCCTATTTTATGTATTTCAACCGTACATAACTTGGTTCCCCAAACTCTGAGCTCTCATGCCAAAGCTAGTCCAGATTCAGAGAGGATGCTACCTTGAAAATGTTCTCTGAATGGGATCAGTTTTTTGAAAACAGAAATCTGACATCTTTGTCTTTGCAATTCACACTTAGCTTAGACCATGTATTACCTTAACACAGAGGCAGATGAATGAATAAACTGAGTGGGTGTTGGGTATAATTTGAGTGTAAGAAAAGAATTTAAAACATTAATTTGGAGTATCAGAATATAAAACAATTAAGAAAAACTAAAAAATGCATCCAAAAAGTAAATCATAAACAATGAAGACAATACATGTATCTATAAGGCAAGAAGTTTTTGAGGGAGAAGGGTAACATATGACAATTGAGTCAAATCAACTCTATTCAAAGAAGAGGATGATATAGCAGAGAAGGTAAGGGTCAAAGCAGATATCCAGACATTAAATTAAAGGGCATGGAGAATTCAAGCAGAGGGGTATTATAAATATTGACTTTGAAAATAATCTAATTGCAAAACAAAAGAAAGATTTACATCTACTTTTCCCCAAAGTAGTTTGTTTCCCAAAGTAGCTTTCTAATTAGGACCCCATGCAGTTAGTGCTAATACACTTTAATTCATTATTAGTCAATGGGCCTAGTTTTAAAATAACTCTTTCCAAAACACTGCAAATCAACTATGCTTCAATAAAAAGAACTTATTCTCAAAAAGTAAAATAAAATAACTTCCCAATAGCATTAGAATAGAATTCTTGGGACAGAATAAAATATTCTAAAGACAAAAGCTAACAAAGTCTTTATATTTGGCAAAACTAATACAATTATGTAAAGTTTAAAAATAAAATTAAAAAAAAAATCAAAGAATTAAATGTTGATGAATAAAAATTCACCAAAATTGATAGATATCTATATTGACATGTATTAGGCTCCATTGTCTTCTAGCTTTAGGTACTTTGCTATTATTACTTATCCCAAATACATTTATAGAAGCTCTTGTTCCCATTGTCAACCTAGTATTTTCCCACATTATTTGATTTAATTAATACAATGCTCTGTTGTTGTTGTTTAGTTGCTAAGTCGTATCTGATTCTTTGTGACCCCATGAACTGTAGCCTGCCATGGGATTTCCCTGGCAAGAATACTGGAGTGGGCTGACATTTCCTTCTCCAGGATATCTTCACAACACAGGCACTGAACCCATGTCTCGTGCATTGCAGGCTGATTCTTTACCATCTAAGCCACCAGAGAAGCCTCCACAATGCTCTATCTTGCATCAACATTTCTTAGAAACCTATCAACAGATCAATACTTGTTGGAGAAAATCTAATATCAATATATTTTTAAGGTATTATTTAATTACCAGAACAATTTTTAGATGAGATTGATCTAGACCCACCAAATGATGAAAAAAGGAGCCACTTCAAAATAATCCTTAAAAAAGTGCTTGCATAGTCTCAAAATATTACCTATTACAAGTAGGTAATATTATTTGTATTACATATTAATCAAAATATTACCTATTACCTAGGGAAAAAATAGTTTACAATGGAGAAAATCTTCCAACAAACCCCCATTGCAGGACATTCTACAAAATACCTGCCCAACACTCCTTAAAAGTGTCAAAATCATCAAAAACAAGGAAAAGTCTAAGAAACTGTAAGAGCCAAGTGAAGCCTCAGGAAATATGACAACTAAATATACTGTGCTATCCTGGATGGGTTCCAGAGAAACAGGACATTAGGAAAAACAACAGAGGAAATATGAATAAACTACAATATGGTCTTTACTTAACAATAACATATATATTGTTTCATTCATTAAAACAAATATGCCATATTACTCCAAAAGGTTAATAAGAGGGGAAACTGTATCTGACATATATGGGAACTTTCTGTGTTATCTTTGTGGTTTTTATATAAATCTTAAACTATCCTTTAAAAAAATTTACTCTAAAAGTTTAATGTAAATGAAATTTTTTAAATAATCAATTTTTATAGAAATGTTTTTTAAAACTCATAACAAACTGCTTTCTTTTTTCATTTATTTTTATTTGGAGGGAAATTTCTTTACAACGTTGCACTGGTTTCTGCCATATATCAACATGAATCAGGCACATAGGTATATGTGTGTCCCCTCCCTCTTGAACCTCCTTCCCACATCCTACCCCATCCTACCCCTTAGGTTATCACAGAACACCATAACTGAGCTCCCTGCATCATACAGTAAATTTCCATTGACTATCTAATTTTACATATGGTAATGTATATGCTTTCTTAAACAGCAATTGCAAACATAATTGGATCTTTTCTTTAAAACTGGAGTACCTTATGGACATGAGTTTGTATCCTTTGTGGTAAGACAATTACTATTTCTTCCTCTCCGACAGTCTGAAACCAGTGTGCATTGCTACTGCATGTGCCTACTTTAGCAAAGTCTCCCTGTTAATATAGATTCAGAATGGCGCCTGGAACTTAGAAAGTTTACAGTAACATTAATATTGCATGAAGATAACTGTCACTCACTTACTGTAACCAGATCATAAGCTTTGGATTGTTCCTAGTGATAATGATGAATGAGTTGTAACCCATTCATATTTGTTCACCTGGTTGCTATTGTGACTAACCAAATATGGACATTAGTAAGTGGCCCATCAAGATTCCTTGCAAATAGAAGAGTGACATGAAATGATCCAGGAGGGAATTTCACCTCTGTTTTAGGTCCCATTGGCTCCATCAAACAAGCATGGGGCTCATACGTATCCCTCCCCCACACCACCACATACACACACCTTCTTCTCTCTCTCTAAACTCTGACCTCCCCCCATCTCCCAGTTCAAAAATAGACCAAGGATACCACAGAAAACAGACTTCAGTATGCAAAGCACCCAAGTGAACTGTCATGTTCTTTAGGAAGGTGGCTTTCTAAAGCATCTTTCTAGCTTTCAAATGCTTCATGACCAGAAACCCTTGAGTAGACAGCATGGAGGAAACCATGGGAGACTTGTTCCGGTCACTTTCAGGCAACGCTGTATTGGAAACTTCCTTACCAGGCACTTGCAGCAACCGCTGCCTGGCTCCACTCCTGCCAATCAAAAATGAGGCAGGCATCCCCTTTTGGCAAGTGGCCAGAGGAGGGTGCTCTGCTGTTAGGCGAAGATCCTCCAGGAAGAGAGGGGAACCAGCAAACAGGGATCTTCCATCTCCCTTCAAACCTGCAAGTGGAGCCCTTGTGGTGTTTCTCCTTTTTGTCTCATCCTGTCACTCTCTAGTCTTTGAACAATAGAGGCAGCAATGGTCTTGTCTAAATGATTTCACAGGCTATTATTCAGACACTCAACTTTTAACATTTCAATTTTGTCATTCTGTTTCCACACAAAAGGTGCACTTCTACAGTATAATGTTCTCAGAATTATGTCAATGAGCAGTAATGGCTTTTAACATTAAGTTGATCATTAACAACTACATTATCTGAGGCATAATCAGTGCTTCATCCTTTTGTGTGATTATGACACTACAGAATCTGAAACTAATAGGAGAATGCACTCATAACAACATATAAAAATATTTATACAGTAATAAAAGGTTAGTGAAAAGCAAACGGTCTGAAACAGTATAATGAATAAAAAATACCAACATATTTTATTTACAAAGGTGAGTTTCTAAAGGAGAAAAATAAAGTAAGCAGTATCACAACAGTAGCAGTTCTTTGTTCATAAAGGTTTTTAATACTGCGTTTAAACATTCTGTGTAGGGGTCATTTCAAAGGAGCTTTACAAGGGGGGCATAATCCAGAAAGTCTGTATTTTTTAAACAGTTGAATAAGACGAAAAGAAGATTCTATGTTTTAAGAATTACTTTCCTAAATTTTCAAGCTATTTGTGCTTTCACAATTTTTTAAGCTATTTGGCAAAGAAGGTTGAACTGATGATACTGAGTATTTTTTTTTAAACTTATTTTACTCTTCCTTCTCCCATCTCTTGCATGAGAAATCACTCAGGGAAGAATTGTGTGTATTTGCCTACATTTCAATGTTTGCAGCCATACAGCATTCAAGACAAAGGAGAATAATTACAGTAGCAACACCAAGTTCTGAAGTCTGGAGAGAAGCCCAAGTCTAAATGGACCATGTTTTACATATGATTTTGGATTTTGATTAGAACCTGTTAATTGTAATAGATTCATCATCAAAGAATCAAGCCAATGTCCATGTAATCATGAAAAGTAACATGCTATTCTTAACACTTGATGAAGAAGTCACATTTCCAGAAATCTATCCTTTAGGAAATTCCTGAATCCAGAAATAACTTAGCACATAAAGAAGTTTATCACAATGTTATTTATAACAATGAATATCAAACCAACCTGACTATCCAAAAAGAGGGATGTTTAAGAAACCAATGACTGTATTTTCATTTGGACACATGATGACAGATGGCTTAGCCATTTCTTGTGATGATTACCAAAAAGTTAATAAATAAAATACTTATCAGTTCAGTTCAGTCGCTCAGTTGTGTCCGACTCTTCGCGACCCCATGAATCACAGCATGCCAGTCCTCCTTGTCCATCACCAACTCCCGGAGTTCACTCAGATTCATGTCCATCGAGTCAGTGATGCCACCCAGCCATCTCATCCTCTGTCGTCCCCTTCTCCTCCTGCCCCCAGTCCCTCCCAGCATCAGAGTCTTTTCCAATGAGTTAACTCTTTGCATGAGGTGGCCAAAGTGCTGGAGTTTCAGCTTCAGCATCATTCCTTCCAAAGAAATCCCAGGGCTGATCCCCTTCAGAATGGACTGGTTGGATCTCCTCGCAGTCCAAGGGACTCTCAAGAGTCTTCTCCAACACCACAGTTCAAAAGCATCAATTCTTCGGGGCTCAGCCTTCTTCATAGTCCAACTCTCACATCCATACGTGACCACAGGAAAAACCATAGCCTTGACTAGATGAACCTTTGTTGACAAAGTAATGTCTCTGCTTTTGAATATGCTATCTAGGTTGGTCATAACTTTCCTTCCAAGGAGTAAGCGTCTTTTAATTTCATGGCTGCAGTCACCATCTGCAGGGATTTTGGAGCCCACAAAAATAAAGTCTGACACTGTTTCCACTGTTTCCCCATCTATTTCCCATGAAGTGATGGGACCGGATGCCATGATCTTCGTTTTCTGAATGTTGAGCTTTAAGCCAACTTTTTCACTCTCCACTTTCACTTTCATCAAGAGGCTTTTGAGTTCCTCTTCACTTTCTGCCATAAGGGTGGTGTCATCTGCATATCTGAGGTGATTGATATTTCTCCTGGCAATCTTGATTCCAGCTTGTGTTTCTTCCAGTCCAGCATTTCTTATGATGTGCTCTGCATATAAGTTAAATAAGCAGGGTGATAATATACAGCCTTGACGTATTCCTTTTCCTATTTGGAACCAGTCTGTTGTTCCATGTCCAGTTCTAACTGTTGCTTCCTGACCTGCATAGACGTTTCTCAAGAGGCAGGTCAGGTGGTCTGGTATTCCCATCTCTTGAAGAATTTTCCACAGTTTATTGTGATCCACACAGTCAAAGGCTTTGGCATAGTCAATAAAGCAGAAATTGATGTTTTTCTGGAACTCTCTTGCCTTTTCCATGATCCAGCGGATGTTGGCAATTTGATCTTTGGTAAATCTGCCTTTTCTAAAACCAGCTTGAACAGCAGGAAGTTCACGGTTCACATATTGCTGAAGCCTGGCTTGGAGAATTTTGAGCACTACTTTACTAGCGGGTGAGATGAGTGCAATTGTGCGGTAGTTTGAGCATTCTTTGGCATTGCCTTTCTTTGGGATTGGAATGAAAACTGACTTTTTCCAGTCCTGTGGCCACTGCTGAGTTTTCCAAATTTGCTGGCATATTGAGTGCAGCACTTTGACAGCATCATCTTTCAGGATTTGAAATAGCTCAACTGGAATTCCATCACCTCCACTAGCTTTGTTTGTAGTGATGCTTTCTAAGGCCCACTTGACTTCATATTCCAGGATGTCTGGCTCTAGGTCAGTGATCACACTATCGTGATTATCTGGGTCATGAAGATCTTTTTTGTACAGTTCTTCTGTGTATTTTTGCCACCTCTTCTTAATGTCTTCTGCTTCTGTTAGGTCCATACCATTTCTCTCCTTTATCGAGACCATCTTTGCATGAAATGTCCCCTTGGTATCTCTAATTTTCTTGAAGAGATCTCTAGTCTTTCCCATTCTGTTGTTTTCCTCTATTTCTTTGCATTGATCACCTAGGAAGGCTTTCTTATCTCTTCTTGCTATTCTTTGGAACTCTGCATTCAGATGCTTATATCTTTCCTTTTCTCCTTTGCTTTTTGCTTCTCTTCTTTTCACAGCTATTTGTAAGACCTCCCCAGACAGCCATTTTGCTTTTTTGCATTTCTTTTCCATGGGGATGGTCTTAATTTAATTAAAAAGAAAAATACACAATTGCACTGTGTGTATGTATTGAAAGCACTATGCACAGAAAAAAAGGTGGAGATGAGCTGGGAGAAGAAAATATACCAAGTAAATAGTGTAGTTTTCTTGGCAGTGGTTTCTTTCCTCCTCCTCCCCCTCCCCACTTCTTTCTTCTCTGTAGTTTTCTGTATTTTCACATTTTCTTCAAATAGAATACATTATTTTTCCCATTTAAAACAGGATGCATATTTAACTCTGTTGTTTCCTTGTCCTTATTGGAAGATATTGAACAAGAACAATGTGTGACAGCCATGATTTTCATTCTTCCAACACTGAAAGATAGTCCTTAGACTTGAAAGTACAGAAATTTCGTGTGGAATACAATGTGTCATTTTTGTGGCTTCCTCCTGCCCCCAAGTCTTCCTTTCTCTGACTGACTTCATCCACAATGATAAACCACTATCCTTTCCATGTGGACTTCCCTGTGTCCAGAGAGCTTTGCTTCAGCTCATTTCAGTTCACACTTTGCTTTTCAGAGCTTGTCTGCAACATTAATGTAAGAGGTTCACTTAGAGAATGGAAGCAACATATTTTAAGGGGGTGTGGAAGGCTTTTGTCGCTTCATCATGGGAACCACGGAAACATTGTAAGAGAATGTATGTACCTGATGTGGGGAGGGAATTTGACATGACAATTTGAGGTGCCAGAAGGCATATGGGGAAGAAGGGATTGTCAACACACTCACTGCTATAATCAAAGAACCCTACTTGCTGGCCTTTGGATGAATCTTATTCTGTCTGTCCACCTTTCCAAACACCTCATGTATTATTTCTCCTCCTAGAATGCTCTCTCTTATCCTATCTATTCTTACTCAAGTCCTGCCTCTATCTTTCTTTCAAACTTAGCCCCTTTAAAAATAACACATATGAGCTTTATATATAAAGATATCTATCTCTTACTTATAATACTGTGCTTGATCACAAATCACTCTTCTAAAATGTTCCAACTAAACCCCACTGTGTGTGTTGGTCGCTCAGTTGTGTCCGCCTCTTTGTGACCCCGTGGGCTGTAGCGCACCAGGCTTCTCTGTCCGTGGAATTCTCCGGGCAAGCATACTGGAGCGGGTTGCCATTTTCTTTTCCCCAAAACCACTTCAACTTTGTAATTTTTCTTACTTTTTTCCATTTCACAATAATATTTTGAAAAAATACTGATGTATAGAAACATTACACAAAAATTATATTAATAAAATATGGTGCAGGTTCATTCTCTTGGATGTCTTCTCCAAAATTTCAAAGATATAGGAAAATGTTGGGAACAAAGGCATAATGATTTTAGTTATGATTACTTCTGAAATTATAAGAGTTTGTTTTATGGATGCCTATTTAACTCTGCTTCTCTTTTCTGATTTTCAATCAGTATTTCCTTAAAATACTTAGAAAAAACGCTTAGGTTTATCTTTGATATGTAGAAAGAATAAATAAACTGAGCAGATACAAGACCAAATCAACCCAGAATCCATGGGTAGCCAGCCTAGCAGAATATAAGTCACTGAGCAGCAACCAGCAGTTTCTTTGAAGAGCAAATCAGTTTTTCTGCAGATCAGTTTAATTACTTTCAATGTTAGAAGGAAAGGACATGTGCACGAACAGGAAGTCTTTGATATAACCTTTATAGTCTTCAAGAAGATTTTAATTTCTGACTTTTACTGTACTAGTCAGGGTTGCCAACAATCCTGTCATGCTAACCAAAAGGTGTTCATCTGCATTCTCCTTAGCAGTTTTTTCGTGTGTGAAGACCATGCTTCTTCTGCCCTTGGAATCCCACTTCCACTGTATTATGCTTCCTGTCACTCAGTACGTGAGTCCTACCTCCATTCCAAGCAGCTATGACACGGGAAGGCTCTTCAATAACTATAATATCAAGTCCTTCTTTCTTTTACCTTTTTTTAAAAAAGATTTTTGATGTAAATGAGGACCATTTTTAAAGTTTTATTGCATCTGTTACAATATTGCCTCTGTTCCATATTTTGGTCTTTTTGCCAGGAGACATTGAGAACTTAGCTCTCCAACCAAGATCAAACCTGCACCCTCTGCATTGGAAGGTGAAGTTTAACCACTGGATCACCAGGGAAGTCCCCCTTCTTTATTTTACAATGATGTTGTCTGAGGCATGTGCGCTCAGTTGCTTCAGTCGTGTCCAGCACTTTGAGACCCTATCGACTGTAGCCTTCCAGGTTCCTCTGTCCATGGGATTCTCCAGGCAAGTATACTGGAATGGGTTTCCATGCCCTCCTCCAGGGGATCAGGGATCCCCGACCCAGGGATTAAACCTGCATCTCTTGTGTCTCCTGCATTGCAGGCAGGTTCTTTACCCACTGAGCCACCTGGGAAGCCCCTTTTATGATGATACTGAACTGTAAGTTCAGTACTATAATCCATGAGATTCACTAGTGAAACAAACATAAACAGAGCCCTCAGGTTATCTCTGCAAGTAGCTTCTGTCCTGTTTATCTACCATTGCATAACATATTACCCCCAAATTTAGCAGCTTCAAACAATAATCGATATTTATTATATTACAAAGTTCTTGAGGGTCAAAATTTAGGAGCGGCTTACATGAATGATTCAAGCTTAAGATCTCTCATGTTTCAGTCTAAATAATGACTTGGTTTGCAATTATCTGAAGCTTTGACTTGAGCTGGATGATCTACTTCCAAGGTGGCTCACTACATAGCTGGCAAGTTGGTTCTGGCTGTTAATAAGGGGCTTCAGTTCCTTTCCATGTGGGCTTCACCAGAAGGCTGTTCAACATGGGGGCTAGCTTTTCCCAAAGAACTGGTCTAAGCCGCAGTCACTTATATGACCCAGCCTGGGAAATCACAGACCATCATTTCCACAGTATCATATTGATTACACAAGATCAGCCCTATCCAATGTGAAGGGCATAATAACAAAAAGCAAAGATTACTGGGAGTCAACTTGGTCATCCTGTTATTGCTCAAGACACCTTCCATCGAGATATGGAATTGTTCTTTGATCATTTTGTATCTAAAGTGGCCTGTGACTGTTTTGAACAACTGAATACAATGGAAGTGATGCTATGTATATGCGCGTGTGCTCAGTCATGCCTGACTCTTTGTGATCCCAGAGACAATAGCCCACCAGACTCCTGTGTCCATGGAATTGTCCAGGCAAGAATACTGGTGTGGGTTGCCATTTCTTCCTCTAGACGATCTTCCCGACCCAAGGATTGTACCCGTGTCTCCTGAGTCTCCTGCGTCTCCTGCACTGGCAGGTGGATTCTTTTCCACTGGGCCACCTGGGAAGCCCAAGTGATGCTAAGCCAGTTCCAAATTAAGAGTCTTTTAAGGACATTGGAAGTTTTTCTTTTTCTTGCCGTTTGGAGCCCTGAGCCATTCTCTAAGAAGTTCAGACTATAGCTTCACTGGTGGCTCAGCGGTAAAGATCCCTTACCTGAGTTCAATCCCTGATCCAGGAGGATCCCATATGCCAAGAGAAGCGACTCAGCCCAGTACACAACAACTGCTGAGCCTGTGCCCTAGAGCGCGGGGAGCTGTAGCTACTGAACGCACACGCTGCTGCTACTGAAACCCGTGGCCCCAGGGCCTGTGCTCTGCAACAAGAGAAACCCACACACTGCAACCGGAGACTAGCCCCTCCTCACCACAACTAGAGAAAAGCCTGAGCAGCAACAGAGGCCCAGCACAGCCCAAAATGAAATAAGTAGATAAAATTAAAAAAAAAAAAAGAATTTTAGGCTGCCCTGCTGAAAAAATAGCTACATCCTGGTATGTTAAGGTATTGGACATGTGTGCAAAGAAGGCCATCTTGGTTAATTATTCAGATGACTCCAGAACCTATTACTGAAGGACTGCAACTTTATAAGAAATTTCAAGTTAATATCACTAGCTGAGTCTGCCAATTCATAGAACTATGAGACTATGAAATGATTTGCTATCCAATGACAGAAAATCAGGACAAAAGTTATGCAACTTTCTATTATTCATTCTTGGTACTTTATGTATACCTTTGGATTACAACAAAAGTTCCATGATGGCAGGGAACGGTACCTGGATTACTATGATGGCATCTTAACTGGTTTTTCACAATATTCTTGCCTCCAACCAACTATTCTCCAAATAGTAGTCAAAGTGACTATTAACATAACTCATATCAAAGTCTTTCCCCATCCTCAGATGATTCTATGCTTCAATTTTGTATATGACTGCAGTCTATATACCAATACAACTCTTTCATAACATGTATAGCACTGTATTTTTAATCATAATTTGCATAATCATTTTTTTACTGTTGTTCTCCCTAACTAGATATTAATCTCTAATAGGCAAGGTGCCTTATCCATTGGTCTAACCTCTGTGTCAAGCACAATGCTTAGTACATAGTGGCCATTCAATAAATATTTGTTAAATGAATAACTTTTTAAAAATGGCTTTTACAGTTCACTTGATTTTGTATTTAGCAACTAACTCCCTAAGTTGCCTTTGGGAGTAACTAACTTGCCTCTTTGGGCTATTTCCAGTTGCAATAAATATATAAAACCAATTAATGTTTCAGCTAATTTTTCACAGGCTTCCAGACATAGGTCAAGAAAAGAGTTACATGAAATGTGACATATGTTCCAGTCTTAAACTAAGGATTCTGTTAAGATAAGCAGAGTTGTGGCCACTCTTTATTGAGAATAGCTATTCAGATTGTATCTAATTCATCAAAGCAAAATAAATGATAATCCTCCCACTTCCTTTTGCCAGTTCTCATTTTTATTTTCTACAGAATTTTTTTAATGATTTCCTACATTTTCTATTGCATATTTATATGTATTAACTTATTTAGACTAAGAATAAAAGATTCTCCAACTCCTTCCTTTGGCGACCTTGGAAAGCATAAAGCCTTGGTTAATATAATCAGACCAATCCTAGAAAATTAAAATCACCACCCAAAATGCTTCTGCATTAATAAAAAATGGAGCCAGACAGACTGTTAGGTAAAGCATATGTTAACAAAGCACAGAAGTGGTTAAACACAAGGACATTTCCCTATATAGGAGACCAAAGGCCCAAATATTCAATAACAAAAATTTTAGCCATATGTGCACTTATGTAGAACAGATTATTAACTGTTATCCTCTGTAAATATAAGAAATGAATTACAATAAATCTGAATAATTTTAAATTATTTTCTTTCTGAAATCACAGCCATTAAGCAGTGGTAATCATTCAGTGGAAATATTCATCAAGATACATGTATGACAGAAATACCAAGTTCATTTTGGGATGTCAAATGGAGGCAGATTCTACAAATGCTTATATTCAAAAACATTTTCAGAGTAATTACGCATTTTTGGACAACGTTTTCAGCATCCTTTTTCTTTTTTTCTTACATATGTTTCTAAATCTGTGTTTGGAATCCAAATTTTAAATTTAATTACAAGCAGAAGAATATGCTTACTTAACATCCAATTTAATCCTAAATTACCCTGAAATTCATAGAGGCTCATGGGAGTTTAGGGTTGGAAGTTTCCTAAAGTTTATCTAATCCAGTGGTTTTCAAAGATTAATACGCTCTAGAATCATGTAGTTGTTCTTTGGGTTACCCTGGTGGCTCAAACTGTAAAGGATCTGCCTGCAATGCGGGAGAACTGGGTTCAATCCCTAGGTCAGGAAGATCCCTTACAGAAGGGAGTGGCTACCCCTCCAGTATTCTTGCCTGAAGAACCCCATGGACAGAGGAGTCTGGCAGGCTACAGTCCATGGGGTCACAAAGAATTGGCATGACTGAGCAACTAACACATTTGGAATCACCTAGAAGACTTATTAAAATACAGATTGCTGGGTTTCACCCTCTAAGTTTTTGAATCCATGGGTTTTGGGGGTGGGGGAGGCACTGAGAATTTGCTTCTATAGCTAGTTCCCAGATCATGTTAATGTTAGTGGTCCAGAGGCCTCCCTTGGAGGATCACTCATCTAATGAACTGCTTAAATTTTACAGATAAAGAAAGTCCCAGAAAACTTGAAAAATTAATCCAATGATTCTGCCATAGTCAGTGACAAATGGCAGCGAGATTAGAAGACAGTTTTCCTATTTCCAAGTAGAATGCTCCTCTGATACTACTTTCTTATTCTGAAGTATATTCAGTACCATATGAGGCATTGATTAATAAGCTACAGAAAAAATAAGTCACAGCTGAGGAAAAGGGAAGACAACATAAACATGGTCTCTCCCATTCAACAAAATTAAAGACATGCAGGACCACACCAAAAATCGAATGATTCAGGTATTTCTTTGTGGCCACTACTCCCCTTTTGAAGTTCATTTCCCTCTAAACATCTAAGGACTTACTTTGCATTCTTACATTGCAACGTCTTTGTTGATAACTTTTCAGTAATTCCATTAAAGCAAATCACAGGGTTGTCAAATCTTCAAGGATCAGAAGATCATGAGTTGACAAGTAGCAGATGCACAGAAAGAAGTTTTAAATAACGTGCATTCATTCCCCATGTGGAGTAAAGTAGAATACCTATTACTCCATGATAGTAAAAACCAGCCGGGAAGTAACGAAGAATGGAGTTATGCCACGATATTTACCATTTCTCCCACTTTTATGCAGTGAAGAACCCAAAAATTCAGAAGAAAGAAAACCCTTAGATTTTCCAACAAGCTGTTTCTGTTTAAGGACAGAAGTTTCTGTTAAAATTTAGTATAATTGTGATGTCACTGAGCACAGTGAAAGCTGCAGGCAAACAGAACATTCTCATTGTAATACCACTACTGTAGGCATATTTGAAACACTATAGCTTCTTCAGACTATAATTACAACTGTTTGCTGCTTCTGTGGTTTCAAAGATAATAGAAGTTGTTCACAAAATTTACACAACACTGATGTGTTGCATATAAAATATAGACAGTCACGTGCAAAATATCCCATTATATATTTTCTCATAGAGAAAAACAGCTGAGAAACCTACAGACCATCAAATTATGACTCCAGTGTTTCATTACAAGCAATTAGACTCCGGAACCCAAAGGTACAACCAAAATGCTTGGTGTAATTTGGCTAATACCATTTAAGAGCTGGGCCACAGGTGTTTAAATCTGCAGAAAAGAAAAGTCCCGGTGGCTCTAGGGTCTTATTACTTTACTTTTAATTCCTTCCATCGCCTGCACATCAAAGGTGGGACCTGGGAGAAAATATATGTTAAATGAGGAGAGAGATTCAAAATTCCACTGATTCATTCCACAAGCACTGAGTGAATGACTACTCCGTGTCAGGCACAGTTCTTGCCTAAGTGAACTCAAAATCCAGCAGGAGAAGTGGCCATAAATGCATCCCTTGTCAAACATTGAACTCTGTTGTAAAGATATCAGTACAACCTGTTACTCATGTTATAGAACAGACTGGTTTTTTGTTCAGACTGGGAAATTAAGAAATAATTGCCAACAAATGACATTGATATGGGTCTAGAAGAATTAAAAAGTAGTTTCCATATGGAAAAGAAAATCATCTGATGGGAAATAAAGCCATGAAAGACAGGTTTGAGGTCATATCCCTTAGAAAATTAAGGAATTTGTACACTGTTTCCAACACAGTAGGAGACATGGGGAGTGTTTGAGAGCTCTAAGCCAAGTAGTTTCTGAGAAATTATTGGGGAGCACACCTAAAAAAAGGTAGACAAAAAAGAAAAGACAACTTTTTGTAATGCTTGGATGACCTGTTATAATAATAGACTCCCTGGAAATCAATCACAAAGAATTCAAGGAGTTAAAGAGATTTGGAACAGACTTTTGCCCTGAGGTATCTGCAGATTTCTGGTGGCCTAGAACCTGAATTTCAGTGAATCGTGAATTAGTGACAGGACACAAAACTGAGGCCAGAGCAGAAATAGATATCAACACAACAAGGTAAATGGGGAAAAAAAACAATAAAATTAACAACAACAACAATGAAAACTAAATGAAAATCAAAGATATGATATGCAGCACCAATACAACCAAAAGTTAATTCTATGATAAGACTAATAAGGTACAAATCTCTGACAAGAGTAATCAAGGGGGGTGGGCTTGAGAGGGTTTAGACCAGGGGCTGGGATCTTTGATGCGGGGGTTAGAACTGTGGATTCCCAGTCCTTAAATTATAAAAAAAAAACAAACAAACAAAAAAAAGAGTAATCAAGGGGGAAAAAAGGGACAAAGGATGCAAAATACATGAAATGAGGGATGAAAGAGGGACTTAATTAGTGATGCAGCACATCCTAAAAAGATAGTATGAGAATATTATATCAACTTTGTTATAGTAAATTTACATTGATCAGTGAAATGGGCAAATTTCTAGAAAGATTTGTAAACTTACTTGTTCATGAAGACGTAGAAAATCTGAGTCACCTTAGAACTCTCCCAAGAAACTAAAAATATTGTTTTAAAATTTCTCCCAAAGAAAAGCAGCTTGTTGAAATTGTTCTATTGATGCATTCTGCCATGCAATCGAGGAACAGATTATTCCACTATTTTAGAGAAAAGAGAAAAAAGAAATACTCATTATCATAGGTAAAAACTAGCATATCCTTTATACTGAACCATACAGAGTCAGTTTGAAACAGAAAATTATGAGTCAATCTCACATAAAAATTATTAAACTAAGTCCAGGGATATACAAAGAAGACAACACATTATTAACAGATCATGATTATTCTATAAAAGTCGAGTTGATTCAACATTAGAAAATTATGAGATTGCTTTGTTATACTAAAAGATTAGAGGAGAAATCAAGGGACATAAACCTACACATCCATGAAGCTCAACAAACTCTAAGCAGGATAAGTACAAAGAGATTCTCACCAAGCACATCATGCCAAACTTGCAAAAGACAGAAACAAAGAGCAAATCTTGAAAATAGCACATGAGAAGCAACTCATCACATACAAGGGATCCTCAAAAAGAGTATAAGCTGATTTCTTTTCATAATCACGGAGGTCAACAGGCAGTAAGATGACATATATAAGTGCTGAAAGGAGAAAATTGTCAACCAAGAATTCTGTATCTAATAAAATATCCTGCAAAAATGAAGGTGAAATTAAGATTTCCAAGTGAAAAAATCAAAGGGAGTTTATCAGCAGTAGTCCAGCCCTGTAAGAAATGTTCTGTAAGTATCCTCATAGCTCAACTGGTAAAGAATCTGCCTGTAATGCAGGAGACCAGGGTTCAATTCCTGGGTTGGGAAGATCCCTTGGAGAAGGAAATAACAAACCATTCCAGTATTCTTGCCAGGAGAATCCCATGGACAGAGGAGCCTGGCAGGCTACAGTCCATGGGGTCGCAAGAGTCAGACATGACTTAGCAACTAAACCACCACCATAAGAAATGTTATAAAGTGTCCCCCAGACTGAAATAAAGTATACTAGACAATAACTCAAAATCATATGAAGCAATAAGGAGCAACAATAAAAAAGCTATACAGCAAACAATCGTAAATAGTAATGCATATTTGATGTGTAACTCCTCTTTTTCTCCCTATATTATTTGGAAGACAAATGCATTAAAGAATAATTATAAGTAATCATAAAATTATGTTAAGGAGTGGGAGATAGAGTTATAAAGGAAGAGAGATTTGTATACAACTGAAGGATAGTCTAAACAAATTTTCACCTAACAAGTAATAACCAGTGGAGGGACCTGACCTATCAGTTGGTAAGACTTATTACAAAATATACTATTTAGGACACTGTGGCATTAGTGTGGAAATAATCCTATAGACCAATGGAACAAGAAAGAAATGCCAGAATCAGATCTACACACCTTGATGGAAACCTGATATATGAGAGAACTAGAATTGTCAATCAGTAGCAAAGCATAAATTTATCATTAAAATATCTTGGACAAGTGATGATCCATATGGAAAACATTGTTATCTTCAACTATATAAACAATTAATCCCAGATAGATCAAGTACTTGAACTGGAAAAGCAAGAGTAAAAAATTTTAAAAATTAGAGGAAAATACATTTGCCAATGCAGGGTAATAAATAATTTTTAAATCAAGCAGAAAACATAAACCAAAAAGGGAAAGAGTAAAAAAGCATTGCTACTGTCTAGAATAAATTTTAAAATCTTATGAATTCAAATGAAAAAGTCAAATAGTCCCTTTAAAATGAGAAGAACCTATAACAAAAAGTTTTCCAAAGATGAATAGACAGTAAACATAGGAAAATATTTCTTAATGGAAATGACAATCAAGCAATGTGTATTAAAACTAGCATGAACTATAATGTTATATATAAGGTTATAATGTCCAAACAGAATGGTAAAAATTCAGAAGTCTGAAAATGCCAGATATCAGCAGTACGTGGAATAAAGGTTATACACTGCTGATGTAGAATAAAGTTGAATACATTGGTGAAACTACTTTGGAAAACAACTTGGAGTTGCTTGGCATAGGTGCGTCTGTGCATGCCCAGCATTTCTAGGTGTACATTCTAGAGAAGCTCTTGAATACATGAACAGGAGCAAACGTATATAAGAACATGTATAGTGACGCATATTTTGTAATAACAAATCAATCCAAATGTCCGACAGCAGTAGAAAAAAAAATTGAAATTCATTCTTTTTTATTGAGATACAATTGGTAAATAAATTTGTATGTTTCAAGTGTATAACATTGTGATTCAATATTTGTTAGAATGCAGTAGTATACAACAGTGAAACATGAATCCCAGATAAATCAACATAAATATATCTCTAATACTTAATATTGAGTCACAGAGTAATACATTATGATTCCTTTTATATAAAGTACAAAAGAAGGCTAAATAAAATAGCAGAGATTCAGATTTTTATAAGTATATGCACATATGATTTCTACTTAGATTAATACATGCACATACATGACAAACTTGAAGGAAAACAAGGGCTGGGGTTAGTCCACATAATTCAGGAAAGTAGTTACCTTCAGGGCAGAGGAAGGGGGCTTTCAACTGGGCAGAAACTCACAAAACATAGGCTTTCAAATACAAAGGTAATGTCTTATTTCTTAGGCTGAATTAAGAGCAGTGATCATTTTGTTTTTAAAAAATGCAACTTCGGTATACTATATCCATTCTTTTAGTATGCTGTATTTCACTATATAAAGTATTATATTCACAATAGACAACACAATACTTTATAGAAGTAAAAAGTAAGTCTGAGTAGGAAAAAGGAATCGAGTCTAAATTTTAGGAAAATTATTCTGGTGGACATACAGAAGAGAGACATTGATGGTGTCTATTATCCCCATGGAGAATATGAGGTTCGAACCTGGGCAATGCCAGTCAAGGGCAGATTTAGAAGAGAAATGTTATGAATGTATCATTGATAGAAGAGATAAGAGAATTTGTTTACATTTTTAATTGAAGGATAACAGCTTTACAATACTGTATTTGTTTCTTATTACATTAACATGCATCAGCCATATATATATGTGTATATATATACACACACACATATATATATATCCCCTCCCTCTTGAAGATAAGAGGATATTGATGTGTTTTGTCCCTGACTTAGGATGGTGACAATGACCAAGGAGAACTGTAGGAAAGCTCTATTTGAAGGATGAGAAAAGGAATAGGAGTAACCAATAGAAAAATAGACCCACCGAAGAACATCCCAAAGCCAAGTGAGGATTAGGTAGTTTGGAACAGATATAGCTCAATCACTGTAGAGTAAGTTCTGAAATCAACTCCTGGTATGCGAAGTACAGAAATATTTTTCTGAATTTGGGTGAAGGGAGAGGGTGTGGAATAGCAGCTGTGAGAAGTACAATAGGGAAAAATTAGAGACAGAAAGAGGACTGAACAGCAATGAGAGCCCAGCTGAGCTTGGACAGCATGAATCTGTAGGATAGACCTCTGGCACAATTCATGACCTTGAGTGATCATCAAGGTTGCAAATATTTTCATGTTCAAAACATACAGACATACATACACAAACACTCGTGCATGCACTCACACACTCAAGTTTGGACTAAATAATTTGTTAGAGGTCTATCAAAAACCAGAGACCACAATACAGAGGAGACTGTAAAATCCTTTATAATTAGGCCACATAATTGCCATGGATAACTATATTTCCATCTAGACACAGCTTCTTCAGGATTCTGGTTGGTCAGAATTTCCAGGAAAAGTTTAAAAAGGAAGGTTAGTGGAACAAATCAGAGCCCCCACTGCAGCAGTTAACTCTGAAGCAATAACTGATATTCACTCTCTCCCCGCTTTTCACTCACTTTAGACTTTCCTCCCCTTCGGTCTGCACTCTGGTTGGTCCAGGTGGCTTGACAGGTAGTTTGACCCAGGCCCTCATCTCTGGCCTCTTGTTTCTATGTCATTCTCAAGTCATAGTTATTGTACTTGCTCTTCACAGGTACCAATTACAGTGGGCGGGAGAGGCACACATATTTCCCATTGTGTAGCACAGCCCCACTTTTTTGAGATAATCATGGCCAGTTATAAGGAGAAGCCAGAGTGCTATGACAGTGACTTGTGTTTATTGCATTTTACTCTGATCCTTGATGGAAGCATGCTTATTTGTGAACTAGGACCTCAGGACCTACAGAGCCCAGTCTTGCAGAGACAGCAAGCACAGGCTGACCACGTGGGTTACTAGGATCGATGAAGAGGAAGATCGATCCTACTTCCACCCCTAAATTCCCAGACCCATCTGTTTTATCTATTGAGGCCACAGTACCATATAATGGTCTTAATTTCAGTTGCACAGCATGTTCTGAAGGGTAGCACTCCATTGCTTTAGCCTACCATCTCTAAGCCAGCCCCTCAGCTAGACTGTACCTTCAAGAAGCCATTCAATACATTCCATGATCTAATACCAGCTGCTGCATCTTATTTGCTGCAAAGTGGTCTCTTGGTCCATGGTAATGTTATGCAGGATTGCCTGTCAGTGCCTGTAAACCACTCAGTGAACCCTCAGTGGGTGGTACTGGCTAAGGACCTCCAAGCAGAAAAGGCAAACCCATACCTGGAGTAGGATGGGATCCAGTCAAGAGGAAATACTGTAGGAAGAGTCTGATGTAGTCAATATCTAGCAAGTAGCTCACTGGTGTCCTCAAGGAATATTCCTGTATCAGGGTCTGACAATACTCAGTCATAACGGGAAATGTCGGCTCTTCAAGGATCCTGTTAACCACTCTGCTACTAAGGAGCTCACTTCCCTTGTAGCATCTCCCACCATGAGCCCCAGCCTGTGGACACTCTACCACTGAGTGTGCCTATCATCACCAGCAATACCTTCCTCATTTCCTTGGTAAACTCAATGTCCTCCAGACCCTTGTGAAGAATTTGGCCCGTCAATAGGTTTTGAAGCCTCACGTGGTTAACTCACAGCAGCAGCTTCCTTCTCTGAGCCTTGCAATCCTCTCCTCTGCAGTGTCCTCCACAGGACTGTATGGCAGTTCCAGGACTTCTGCTTCATTTAGTGTGTGTGTGTGTGTGTGTGTGTGTGTGTGTGTGTGTGTGTGTTAGTCCTTCAGTCATGTCCAACTCTTTGTGACCCTTAGGACTATAGCCAGCCAGGCTCCTCTGTCCATGGAATTCTCCAGACAAGAATCCTGGAGTGGGTTGCCATTCCCTTCTCCAGGGAATATTTCTGACCCAGGGACTGAACCCAGGTCTCCCGCACTGTAGGCAAATTCTTTACCATCTGAGCCATCAGGGAAGCCCATTCATTTATTGTAGAAAAGTGCTATCACTCACCTCCAAAAACAACCTCAGCAGCATATTAGAACTGTCCTCCAAGCCCCTGTGAGAGTGTTAAATCCTGTGTCATTAGAGAATGGCCTATATTCTACCTTGACCAGCATTATCTCCACCTCTATCTGATAATACTATGATGGTCCGTTCTCAGACAAACTCTCCTGCTTCTTTCTGGAACATGATAATCAAGTCCTGCAAATTGCTATCCTTTTTCCAGTCAGCCAGTGCCTTGATCTGACCGAAGTTATAGGCCAAGAGAGGACTTGAGGGAAGACCTGTCGAGGAGAAACATTGTCTTGTAAGAGACCTCTCTCATTTAAGGCTTCTTCATGTTCTTCAAGCAAGAAAAGAATCTAACTTCCATCAAGAATTAAGCCACCTCTACAGAACTGGGGGTTTTAGGGAAAAAGATTCAGGATTCTCATGCACATTTACCCCAAAATCCCTCCCCAGATCCCATTTGCTTCTTATTAGAACCTACCTTTGACACAGGACATGTGTCTATTCTGAGAATTCAGACTTCTCCTCAATTCAGCCACTTTTACAATTAAATATAAAGGAACCAAACAATATCTGATCATCAGCTGTGTGTGACCTTCTACCTCAGAAGATGAGAGCCTCAAACATTTACAAGAGGGCCTTCTGACTACCACTGTGCTTTAAACTATTGACTAATAGATCTGAGCCTGTCACTTTCTCTCTTCATTGGATCAATAGCCCTTAGCAATAGCCATCTAGTTCCACCGTCTTTACAATGACTATTTTCCCCTTTCTCTCAAATACCTGAGACTTTGTGCCAATTATTACATCCCTTCTACCCGTACTGTATCCCAGCTTATTACAGATGAAAGTATTCACAATATCACTGCCACAGTGTAGCTAGGGTGATCAATAGCCTCCCTCCCAGCAGCTGGGGGGTGGGGCTTGGTGCACATTGCCTGGAATTCAACTTCAGAATCCCATCCTTAAAAGTTGCTTTCTAAGACCACATCTGCTTTCAGCTGCCCTAGGTTAAATTCCCTATTGCTTGCTCAGTTCTTTCTGGCTGTAGCCTGCCAGGACTGTGGCCCGCCAGGCTCCTCTGTCCATGGGATTCTCCAGGCAAGAATACTGGAGTGGGTTGCCATTTCCTCCTCCAGGGGACCCTCCAGACCCAGGGATCAAACCTGCATCTCCTATATATCCTGTATTACAGGTTAATTCTTTACCCACTGAACCATCGGGGAAGCCCTAGGTTCCCTAGAAGCAGAATCTAAGAGAGGACTTCTTGTTTGGCTTATTTATTGAATGTTCCTGAAAGAATGGGACTAAAGGCTACAGGAGAGGGCAGGGGGAGGAACTAAGGAAGGATGTGGTCTTGGCATTCATTTGTTTCCATAAGAAGTTCCGGAGTACACATTGTACCACAGAGTTGGTCAGTTTATGGCAAAAGGATAACACTTCTCTACCGCTGGGTCAGACAGTCGTTGTCTATACAGGAGGGGCAGTGCTGGAAAGGGGCATGTAGACTTCCTGGTGAGGTGCATGCATGTGCGCCCAGTCGCTTCAGTCGTGTCTGACTCTGTGACCCTATGGACTGTAGCCTACCAGGCTCCTCTGTCCAGGAATTCTCCAGGCAAAAATACTGGAGTAGGTTACCATGCCCTCCTCCAGGAGAGCTTCCTAACTCAGGGCTTGAACCCATGTCTCCTGCATCTCTTGCATTTCAAGCAGACTCTACTCACTGAGCCACCTAGGAAGCCCTTCCTGGTGAGGTACCTCCTGTTAAAGAGTAATTCTGCAGGGAAGGCACATCTATGAATGGCTATCAGCCTATCCCCACAGCAGTCAGGAAGTGGATGTCTCACAGCATGCAAGGGATCCAACAGCACGGCACCAGCACCATCCACTTAAGTACTAAGTCTTAAGATACCTTTAGTGTTACAAACTGCAGTAAAACAGAAGAGTAATTCCATGAAATCAAACCATATACCTAAAGCCACGCAGTGATGTGCAGGAACCGGCTTCTATTAGCCCATAGGAGTTAATTATTCACATCTCTTCTCAACTGGGTATTCAGTGATGTCATGTTGGAGGCTTGAAATTGTCCGTGGTGGGAGTACTTACACTATGGAAACCAGCAAAAGCTACGCACCAGGCCCTTTTTTATGGGGGGGAGGGCGGTGGGGAGAAGGGAGAAGATGATGAAGTTGTTAAACATTTACCAGCACACTGCTGACATAGTGCAAGAATCGTTATTTCCAATTTAAGTATAAAAAAAGGTTAAGAAAGAGCAATTAAGTGACAGATTTAGAATTAAAATCTATTTCTCTCTGACTTCATCATATCAGGAATATTAGGCTAACTTAACATACATTTATTGAGTGACAACCATGTGCCAAGCATGGCTGTCACAAAGGCGCATTCTAAACCCACAAAGGAAATGGAATGAAAGTTCACTCTATGGGAAATGGAGAACATGATATCTTGGAAATTTAATTGAATTTCTTCTAGCTATTTTCATGTCTTTGAGATTTTAATAATGTTCTAAAGATTTTTCCCTTTCAGTCTGTAATATGAAGATTTTTTAAAATGTAATCTAAATGCCTCAGTTTATGAGATACATATGCAAAAGCACTTTGGAAGTGCAGAAAGCTTAATACAAATGGATGAATTGTTAATGAGAAAATCATTAGAGAAGATACCGCTCTTTTTCAAAAGGCTGAAGCAATAGATCCCTTGGAGTGAAGAGGAGGAGGACTTAACTGAGTCAAGGCCACTTTTTCTTATGGCTTTCAATCGAGGTGAAACAACTTCTCCAGGCTTTGGTTTTGACAATGATTTTTTAATGTGGTCGGAATTCTTCTGGTCCTGAAGAAAGGAGAAGCTCTTCTCTCTTCCAACATTTGCCTCCATCACCTTTTCAGAGCTGAAACTAGAGTTGTTCCGAAGAAAGTGTTTCAAAACTCAGGCCGCTTCGTATCTTTCCATGCACGTTCAGGGAAAGTTGTTGAGTTCAGGGCCACCATCTTTTTGGATGCTTGGTCGTTTGCTGATTTCAAGACTTTCATATTTCAAACCTCTGGTTCCTTGGTTTTCTTCTCTCACGTCTTTGACTGTAAGCTGCCTCCTCTCTGTCCCAGGCATCCTTGCTGTCCCCTCTTCCCACTCTCTCTGGCAGAACAATACATCATCATTGCAGTGCTCTTGGTCTCCAGTGCTGCAAACATCGATGGCTTTCGAGAGCAAGTATATTCTAACGGAAGAAGAGAAAATGAAAGATGACTTCCTCTTACAATAGTGAAAGGTACAGTCACAGCATTAGGAACAGTTGTAACAGCGGCAAAACTACTGATCTGAGCACCTGACTGGTTCTTAGAGAAAGCAACACGTATACACACAAACGTTCCCACGCAAACACAGAGAGCGAGCGAGCGCATACGATTATATACCTATTTCCTAACTGAACAAAGAAAAGGCAACACAACTCTTTAAAGGGCTGTTTGGCGGGGTGGGGGTGGGGGTAAAATTTCAAAAGACTGCTCTCGAAGCATACTGTATATGAGAGACAAGGAAGGTTATAGATGAGAGACAAAGTGAAAAACAATTCACTTGCTCCAAGAATTTGCTGAACAATTTCATCTTGCCGAATTCCACCCATTCACACATGTATTTAGATCCTAACAATGACTGACAGACATTTGGAAAGCAAAAGTAAAAGTTGACCCGCAGACAGTTCAAATTTGCCATATGCTTGCTGTCACTGTTAGCAGTCTGTAGACCATCCTAATTTATGCTTCAGCAGATTAACCTGATGTATTTTAAAGACTCTGAATACCTGTTTATTTTTTGAATAAGGCATTTTATTTTCCCTTATTATCCATAAATATGACAGCAGTGATAAATGAGTAAGGGCAGATTTAAGTAGATGGAAAGGGGAGATAAAGGGTTTTTCCTCCTATGACCTCTAACAAATATTTTCCACTTAAATGATCGCCTTACTAACAAATTCTCAAAAAATATACATCAGGTGCAATTTCAGAAATAAAAGTTCTTTCCTTCCACATAGCCTAAACAGAATTTTAAAAGGAACTTATTAGTGCTTAAAAATCACTATACTTTAAATGGCATGTGTGTATGTGTATGCAAATGACTAATCATATACTTTTTTTAAACTAATATTTGCGTTTTTAAATTTTGTTACTCTCTTGTGCATTTAAGCAATCAAATATCCTGTCAACTAGATGCCCTTTCCTTTTCTTTCATGAAACTACATTTCTTAGGCATTATTGTAGATGTAAAATATTTCTGATGGAAAGGGAAAGAATTACTATCACTTGTTTTAAAATTTGATACTTCAGTCCAAATCTACTCAATCTTTCCTCTTTGTGCCTTTGAGGGTAGGTCTTCAACTTTCCCAGTTTTAATCAGATAGCCCAGATGGTCATGCTTATGGTAAAAATATCATTAAGGACTGGATAAATAAAATAATTAAGAGATTTACTAATTAATTTTTAAAGATTCTAGATTTTGAGCTAGGGCTATAGATTGTATTACATAGGCTTTGTCTCTTTTGCTTTTAACAAAAGTGGTTAATAGTGGTTGGTGTGTGGTAATGCTCAGTAAGTGAATTTTAATTAGTTATTAATGGTTATTTACAAGTTATCATATGTAGTCTGCTTTTAAAGGTGCCATACTTATGTCAAAATATTCTAAAATAATGAAACCCACCATCTAAAACATGCATGGCCATTCATTATTTTAAAATAAAATATTCTGTTGCTTACATTTGAGCAAACTTTACTTTTCACATATCTCTTCTGACAGTATTTAAAGTATGAAGCATGAACAGAGTTAAGTAACTACAGCAAGTCATAGAAAT
The DNA here is from genome assembly GCF_055505025.1 of Bos grunniens. Taxonomy (NCBI): domain Eukaryota; kingdom Metazoa; phylum Chordata; class Mammalia; order Artiodactyla; family Bovidae; genus Bos; species Bos grunniens. The sequence continues at coordinate 83,961,433 of NC_141166.1, forward strand.
TACACGTGGAGACAGAGTGAAATGGCTTAACTGCAGGCTTGTGCTTGTCGCCACACTGGTGGACAAAGCCGGTGGGACTAGGAGAGACCTGATCTGCACCTCACCCGACAACATCCACCTGGCTTTTTTTCACAGCAAAACCTCCTTGTCCTTTAAATTCTCGAGGTGAGGAGGGTAGGAATGATGCACCGGATTCATCTGAAGCACCAACAAGACTCTTGGTTCATCTGGAGAAGCGAAGCCCTGGGCAGCTGGCACCCTTCCACAGGGAGCTACAAACTCCACTTTGCCACATTGCGAGTCTCCCCAGGCAGCAGATGTCTCGTAGCTGCCGCGCAGGTCTCCAACTCCACCACACCACCTGGACAACATATTTAATGTACCGATGGTGTGTTTGTCGCCACTTGGGAAAGATTTTTTAAATTTTATTTCATTTTTCTCTCAACACCTTCCTGATTAGTGAAATTTGGCCTCAGATTGCAAAACTTTGTATTCAAAAATATAAGGGGGAAGAATCAAGACTCACATTTCTTCCCATCACCCCAATTCCCCACCCCCAAATCATTCTGGAAAAAAAAATGCATCCATCTTCCATATCATTACAATGCTCTTTTATTCTTTAAAAATGGAATCTTTCCACAGAGCAGTTCTGCTGAACCACTACGCAGAAAACTTATACAACGAACTGTGAGATGGTTCACCCTCCTGCTTGGCTCCAGCAGCACCAACTTCAACACGCCTCCACCACGACTTTAAACGGTGGGTGCAATCCTCGTAGAACATTATCTGGAAAACATTCTGACTTTTTCGGCTGCTAAAGTGATACTTACAGTACCGTTGTGTCTGTTTAGTTTAAAAATGAGGTTGATAACGATAATGCTTTTCCTAAGATGATCTTCTACTTTTTAATGATACCCGTAGTTTCCCCTACATAAATGACTAAATCCTTACAGAATCTCGGTCTTGATTAGCACTCCTGCTAGTAAAATTTCACATACTAAATCAGCACCAGCTGTAGCAAGAAAGAAAGAAAAAGGCAAGTGTAAATGTTCCATATGCCCCACCAAATTGGCATCTGTGTCAGTAACCCTTTTTTTTAAACTATTGTATACATACATTCTCTTAAGTGTTTTGTTCACAGAATACTGCTAACAAAATTCCTCTGTTGGCATCTCAAGGAAAGAGCCTGTCCTTGGTATAATTCAATGGCACAAAATACAATTTCTCCTTCTCTTCATGTGGTCACAGACACACCTGAGTTCTATGTATATAAGTTGCTTCAAGTTAGTGAACCTTTATTTTGACATCTGTTCCCTGTAATATGACATGGCAGTGCTCTTATAAAGCTGCTTTACAGTTGAAATTCAATTGGTAGCAATACCAAACAATGTTAGAGAGACAATAGAATTATTTTGGTCACCTGGAAGGTATCTCAGAGACCAGGCTCAAAACAAATAATCTGGAATGTGTTGACTGTAGAAAGCATTTGTGATCACTCTCATGTTGTCACTCTGGTTTTCTTCCCATCATGAAGTGTCTCTTCACAGAACTAAAGATGCATCAGAAGTAATCCCGAAGCTACAGCTAAGATAACATATCATGTCACTTTAGGTGGTTTTCTTATCCACTGGGACCTTACTGTCTGAAATCCAGTAGGTATAGTTCTTCAGGAACATATTTAAACCATCAACATGAATACCACAATAACCATCAGAAAGCTACAAGCATAGAAGAGTGTACTAATTAAATGTTTACATACAAAGAGTGTCGGTAGGCTATGGCCCAGAGATAGCTGTCTCACAGAGAGAGCTCTCTGGAACCTGGCTACCCTGGTAAATGCGTGCGTGCTCAGTGGCTTAGTCATATCCGACTCTTTGGGACTCCATGGACTGTAGCCCACTAGGCTCCTCTGTCCATGAGATTTCCCAGGCAAGAATAGTGGAGTGGGTTGCCTTTTCCTTCTCCAGGGGATCTCTCTGACCCAGGGATAGAATCTGAATCTCCTGCATTGGCAGGGGATTCTTTTACTGCTGAGCCAAGAGAAGCTGGTTATCCTGGTAGACCACTGTATATGGAAGAAAGAACACCCATTTCTTTGTGACAGTCACTAATTCCTGATAATGTGTTCTCACAAAGGTTGATATTTTGTGTTGCTCTCGTTTACCTCCATGTCTACCTCTCTGGATTTAACTATAAACTCCTTGAGATAGTTTCTCTATAGTCTTTTATCTGTCTCACTGAAGTAGCAGAGTTCAGCAGATACCCAACAAATGTCTGTCCAAATCAAAATGGTTAAGGAATGCTCAAATTTTTGTTAGAATCTAAATGAACTGGTTGATGAATAGTTTACCGATTGGGATCAAGTGATCCAATTACATAAGGACAAAGGAAAATGGCTGAAAATTTCTTTTGTTTCCCTGAAGTTTTCCTACTATATAAACTCCCTTTCATCAAATGTTATTATATGGGTATAGAGATTTAGTTAAAGTTACTCTCAATAACTTTTTTATATCAAAGGGTAAAAATCAGAAGGCATTTTGGTGACAAGTTAAAAATCTCTTGGATTTTCTGAACCAGTTTACCTAAATTCTTAGCAAAACAATTAGAGAAGGGAATGCGGGAAAATTCACAACTACAGTATATTTTGCAGACTGCTTTTATAAAATATGAAAATCCATTCTCTTAGAAACATGGAGCTTCTTTTACAAGACAATGGCTCCTCTCTCTAGTACTGTTGCTAATCCAACAAAGCCGCTAGCCTCCTCCCATGGAAGCTGTGAATGGAATTCCCATAGTGGCAACTTCGAATGAGATGATCCAATGTTTATACACACGAAATTCAACTACACTTACCAACCGTATAGTGATCTTGCAGCTGTTATAATGATTATACTGAACTGATTCTTAAAACCCTTGGTCATATTATAGTTGACGGTAGCAGTGGTAAAATCTGTATTTCTGCTAATCTATCGCTTCCAGAAAGTAAGTGCAGTTGTTGATATAGCTTTCTGTTCCCAAATATCAGCAGAGTAATACAGAGTATGTATTTGTTCAATGACTCCTGAATACATGATGCTTTTGAACAACCGATTTCTTACATGGTTGCCTTCTTATTTTTTAGTCCTAGTCTGTAATTGGCATGTTTATTTTAATACAGTTGCATGGATGATAAATTACACACAGATATGGGATTTCTCCAAATGACAGACAAGTATAAAAATGAACTTGGAGAGTCAATCAATCAAGAAGTCCTTCCTGAGAACACTGTGTGTGCACGCCGTCCTACGACACTTCATAATGGAGAGTCATAGGCCCTGATGAATAAGAACAATCGCTGATGCAAGTCAGGACAGCATCAAGCTGGCATTCTGGTTGCTCTATGCCTGTGTCTCCTTGGTAAATATTTTGAATATCAACTTCGGTTTCTGATTGAAGGCAATTAGTGATTGTGCTGTGAAGACACAATGTGATTATCATCTTAAAAGAATTAGACAATAGAGGAATATGAAAAACAGGGTAGTTTATACAATGCCTACAGGAAGTTTATAGACAATGGTCGTGTTCACTAGGCAAAGTTCAGGAGGTGATGACGTGTGGAATTTTCATTTAGGGCACCGATCTTTAAGGCGGTGTCTGGACCAATCCTGTGTCTGGACACTGGGGACTGATGCCCATCACTGTCATTGCCTTTTATAATTTCATAGGCTTTGCTAACCAAAAGCTACCTCACTCTCCGCAGATGCATGCCAGGGTACTTTGTGTGGGGTGGTTGCTTCTTAAAAGGCCACAGCCAGGTCACACACTATTTAAAACGCTACTTTATTTAAGACAACTTTCAAGTGTTCCTTCTCCCTTTGCTATCTATGATTGCCCCATTTCAGTTTGCCATAGAACAGCTGTTTCGATATCCAGCATTTATCTGTTCTCCACATGCATCCAGCCCAGAGGGATTGTTAAGCAGATCATTGTTTTAATTCTGGCTAGATTCCAGGTCCCCATTATTAGTGATCCTGTCTTAACATTTACTGTTCAGTTTGGCTCACAGGTGATGTTGATTAAATTGGATATGCCATCTGGGGTGGCTTTTCGTCTGGTAGGCACATTCAAGGCAGAGCATACCTACTGCTTCATTTGGGTCTGAAGCTTTACACCTCATGTGATGGCATTCTGGACATGGCTGTGTGCAACCTGGGCTTGAGTCCTGGCTTCTCCAGCTAGTAGTTTTTTTTGAAATTGGGCAATCCACTCCTCTATTCAGGGCTTTAATTTTCTAATGAATAAAACAGAATCATCACTAATTCATTCTTTCACTTAGTTCCATGTTCATTTTTTAACCATTTACTAGGCAGCCACTATTTGCCTGAGAGTCTGCCAGGTTTGGAAAAATCAGAGATAAGTATAAAGAATATACTGGTATTACGTGTATCATTTACAAAATACGTCTTTATGCAATAGACTTGAGCAAAGAGCTATGAAGCCTGGAGGGAAAAACAACAAAATCTATTCCCAAGAATCACAGGATTTCTCAAGAAGGACATGAGCATTGAGTTGTATCCTATAACTCAAGAGCTCCAAATCTTGCTTTTGTGCATCTCATCAATGAAAATATTCATGTGAGGATAACACATAACAATTTTATCCCTATGTCTTGGGTGAAAATGTCAAACATGTACAATTTTTTTTTTTAATTCCATCAGTTAATTTAAGTAAGCAAAGCAAACTTAACTACATGTGCTACATTCCACCTGGGATTGTTTTGAGAAGCAAATGGCATGATGTGTGAACCAAGTAAAATGCTGGAGAAAGCTTTTGAATCTGTGGGTGATGTTGCATGCCCTTCCTATCCCAAGAGGCGGTCCAAGGATTGAATTAGAACATGAATGTGAAAGAATATTGGAAATGTAAAGCATCGATAATAACAAGAACAATAAGAGTCAACACTGATTCCACTCTTACAATATTTGAAGCATCATCCTAAATGTTTTATATGAATTAGCTCATTTATTTCTCCCAACAGCCAATATCGTATGTTCTAAAGCTGAGCCATCTAAAGTGTTGACATCGCTCACACCTCTTTCAACTTTTTCATAGGGTTTGTCCTAGAATTACTTCACTTTTTACAGATGAAGAAATGAGGTACAGATAAAACTACACAATAATTTAAAAAATTGAAAATACAATATATAACCCAAAGAAAGGCAATGCCAAAGAATGCTCAAACTACCGCACAATTGCACTCATCTCACATGCTAGTAAAGTAATGCTCAAAATTCTCCAAGCTAGGCTTCAGCAATATGTGAACCGTGAACTTCCTGATGTTCAAGCTGGTTTTAGAAAAGGCAGAGGAACCAGAGATCAAATTGCCAACATCCACTGGATGATGGAAAAAGCAAGAGAGTTCCAGAAAAACATCTATTTCTGCTTTACTGACTATGCCAAAACCTTTGACTGTGTGGATCACAATAAACTGTGGAAAATTCTTCAAGAGATGGGAATACCAGACCACCTGACCTGCCTCTTGAGAAACCTGTATGCGGGTCAGGAAGCAACAGTTAGAACTGGACATGGAACAACAGACTGGTTTCAAATAGGAAAAGGAGTACGTCAAGGCTGTATATTGTCACCCTGTTTAACTTATATGCAGAGTACATCATGAGAAACACTGGACTGGAAGAAACACAAGCTGGAATCAAGATTGCTGGGAGAAATATCAATAACCTCAGATATGCAGATGACACCACCCTTATGGCAGAAAGTGAAGAGGAACTCAAAAGCCTCTTGATGAAAGTGAAAGAGGAGAGTGAAAAAGTTGGCTTAAAGCTCAACATTCAGAAAATGAAGATCATGGCATCCGGTCCCATCACTTCATGGGAAATAGATGGGGAAACAGTGGAAACAGTGTCAGACTTTATTTTTTGGGGCTCCAAAATCACTGCAGATGGTGACTGCAGCCACGAAATTAAAAGACGCTTACTCCTTGGAAGGAAAGTGATGACCAACCTAGATAGCATATTCAAAAACAGAGACATTATTTTGCCAACAAAGGTCTGTCTAGTCAAGGCTATGGTTTTTCCTGTGGTCATGTATGGATGTGAGAGTTGGACTGTGAAGAAGGCTGAGTGCCAAAGAATTGATGCTTTTGAACTGTGGTGTTGGAGAAGACTCTTGAGAGTCCCTTGGACTGCAAGGAGATCCAACCAGTCCATTCTGAAGGAGATCAGCCCTGGGATTTCTTGGGAAGGAATGATGCTAAAGCTGAAACTCCAGTACTTTGGCCACCTCATGCGAAGAGTGGACTCATTGGAAAGGACTCTGATGCTGGGAGGGATTGGGAGCAGGAGGAGAAGGGGACGACAGAGGATGAGATGGCTGGATGGCATCACTGACTCGATGCACGTGAGTCTGGGTGAACTCTGGGAGTTGGTGATGGACAGGGAGGCCTGGTGTGCTGCGATTCATGAGGTCACAAAGAGTCGGACACGACCGATCTGATAGTGTAGCACTATTTCCATCACATATTTCCCCTTGCTTCCATTCTCTCCCACAGATGTAACTCCTTTTAACATGTGGGATGTGTACTTCTAGTGTATTTTCAAGTTGTAGGAGACTTTGTAGAAACACTGGACAGAATATTATATGTACTGCTCTATATACTGCATATTAGATATCAAAAATTATGCAAATTATTCTGCAACCTGCACTGCTCACTTTACATTCTATCTTGGACAACTTTTTATGACGTGGGTCTACCTTATCTTATTCAAAGTCTGCATAGTGTTTCATTACATGGATATAGCATGACTTATTTAACCAATTCTTTAATAATGGCTATTGTTATTCAAAATATAGCTATAAGTGATGTCACTATATGTAAATGACCACTTGTATTTTTAGGATAAATTCCCAAAAGTACAATTATTGTGTCAAAGTGTAGATATATTTCACATTTTAATCCATATTACTAGATTGTGCCATAGAACATTTATAGCAACACACACTCCCACCAACAATATATGCTAATGTTTACTTCCTAATATTTACCATCATCTTTGGTATTTTGATAGACGACACAGAATCTGTTAGTATGTCTGTGACTCTAGATTCTGGATACTAGGTCATATATAGTGTCGTCTTCCCTGGGAATTGGAGACTAGTTAGACAAAGTAAGTTTGACTAGACTGATCTAAGTGAAAACAGCTCGAGTATGGCAACCTACACTGCTGAGGAACTAACAGTAGTTATTGCAACAGGAGTATGGCCTTAAATGGAGGTTTTAATACTTTTAACAAAACTGGACCGTATCTAGAGTAGACAGATAAATCTAGACACATAATGCTCAGAAACCCAATGTAAACCAGCAACAGCCCTATGGGACACATGTGTCTTCACTCCCCACTTTCTGGTCCTGTGTTCGTGCGTGCCAAGTTTCTTCAGTCATGTCTGACTGTGCAACCCTATGGACTATAGCCCACTAGACTTTTTTGTCCATGGGATTCTCCAGGAATGAATATTGGAGTGGGTTGCCATGCCCTCCTCCAGGGGATCTTTCTGACCCAGGGATTGGACCCCCATTTCTTAATCTCCTGCATTGGCAGGCAGGTTCTTTACCATTGGTGCCACCTCTGGCCATAGGCAAAGGCAATTGCCACTAGGACTCCACCTCTGAATCCTTCACAATTCAGTCTCTCTGATCGCCACTCCAAACTCAATAGAGTAGACACATTAAATATAACCTATTTGGCATTGCTGAGCTGCACAGTGGTTTTGCCAGAAAAAATGGAATCAAGAAGATACAGAATTTTCATCAGGATGTATTTTTAGAGGAGAGAAGAAAGTGCAGATGACATCTGATTACAATATTCAAATCGTCTTTAAGAACCACCTCCGAGGGACTTCCCTGGCAATCCAGTGAGTAAATGGTTAAGATTCCAGGCTTCCATTGCAGGGAGTGTGGGTTTAGATCCCTGGTCAGGGAACTAAGATCCCACGTGCCTAATGGCACACAGCACACCAGGAAAAACAAAACAAAAAGCAAAAAATCCACCTCATTCCTGAATCAAAGATGGGAACAAGTTAGGTTGAAGCCTAAAGCCCTGGAGTGATTTGTGGGTGTGCCTAATGGAAAATAATAATAGTTGATATAGAGAGATTCTGGCCAGAATATTGCTGGTGATGAAGACAAGAGTGATGTCAAGATAGCGACATTCATCTTGATTTCTTAAGACTACTAGGCAACCCAATCAAAAAATGGGCCAAAGATCTAAATAGACATTTCTCCAAAGAAGACATACAGATGGCTAACAAACACATGAAAAGATGCTCAACATCACTCATTATCAGAGAAATGCAAATCAAAACCACTATGAGGTACCATTTCACACCAGTCAGAATGGCTGCGATCCAAAAGTCTACAAATAATAAATGCTGGAGAGGGTGTGGAGAAAAGGGAACCCTCTTACACTGTTGGTGGGAATGCAAACTAGTACAGCCACTATGGAGAACAGTGTGGAGATTCCTTAAAAAACTGGAAATAGAACTGCCTTATGATCCAGCAATCCCACTGCTGGGCATACACACTGAGGAAACCAGAAGGGAAAGAGACACGTGTACCCCAATGTTCATCGCAGCACTGTTTATAATAGCCAGGACATGGAAGCAACCTAGATGTCCATCAGCAGATGAATGGATAAGAAAGCAGTGGTACATATACACAATGGAGTATTACTCAGCCATTAAAAAGAATACATTTGAATCAGTTCTAATGAGGTGGATGAAACTGGAGCCTATTATACAGAGTGAAGTAAGCCAGAAGGAAAAACACCAATACAGTATACTAACGCATATATATGGAATTTAGAAAGATGGTAACAATAACCCTGTATACGAGACAGCAAAAGAGACACTGATGTATAGAACAGGCTTATGGACTCTGTGGGAGAGGGAGAGGGTGGGAAGATTTGGGAGAATGGCATTGAAACATGTGAAACGTCATGTATGAAACGAGATGCCAGTCCAGGTTCAATGCACGATGCTGGCTGCTTGGGGCTGGTGCACTGGGACGACCCAGAGGGATGGTGTGGGGAGGGAGGAGGGAGGAGGGTTCAGGATGGGGAACACATGTATACTTTAAAAAATTAAAAAAAAAAGAAAAAATACAGTTAACAAAAAATATAAAAAAAAAAGACTACTAGGCAAATGGAAATTCTGTATAATGTTGTATGGAATTTCTTCAACAATATATATTTCAGTAGAAAAAATTTATATTGTTGTCCAAAATTTTTGACATTTTCCTTGATATTGTATTAGTAAGGATGCTTAATGCTAGCTACTATAACAAATGAAATTAAAAGATGTTTTATCTTTGGAAGAAAAGCTATGACAAACCTAGAGAGCATATTATAAAGCAGAGACATTACTTTGCCAACAAAGTTCCGTAGAGTCAAAGCTATGGTTTTTTCCAGTAGTTATGTACAGATATGAGAGTTGGACCATAAAGAGGCTGAGTGCTGAGTGCTGAAGAATTGATCTTTCAAACTGTGGTGCTGGAGAAGACTCTTGAGAGTCCCTTGAACAGCAAGGAGATCAAACCAGTCAATCCTAAAGGAAACCAATCCTGAATATTCATTGGAAAGACTGATGCTGAAGCTAAAGCTCCAATATTTTGGCCACCTGATGGGAAGAGTTGACTCACTGAAAAAGACTCTGATGTTGGGAAACATTGAGAGCAGGAGGAGAAGGGGGCAACAAAAGATGAGATAGTTGGATGGCATCACTGATTCAATGGACATGAGTTTGAGCAAGCTCCGGGAGATAGTGAAGGACAGGGAAGCCTGGCATGCTGCAGACCATGGGGTCGCAAAGAGTTGGACAAGACATAGCGACTGAAACAACAACAAAAACATAAAAAATAACCCCCAAATCTCAATGGACTAACATAATAAAATTTATTCCTTGCTCACAAAATAGTTAAAAAGGCTTTCTGAGGGCCTCTTTCAAGTGGTGACTACGGGATCCAAGCTCTTTTGTATGACTTCCACACATGATCTCCATTGCTACTACTGAAAGAGAAGAGAACTTGTGAAAGATCACATGGACACTTTTCTGTCCAGTTCTGGAAGTGTTGTATATCATTTCCATCAATATCTAGTTGGCCAGGACCTAGTCACATGGTCTGACCTAAAGGAAGCTGGGAAATGGACTATCCCTGTGTGCACAGAAAGAGGAAATGGAATTAACAAGAATCTAACCAGCTAGTCTCTGTCACAGGTACACAACCAAACCCAAGAATTATACTTTTCTTGGTAAATTTATCTGCAATACTCTTTAGAATTTTGGAAGGAAGACTATTTTGCCATATTTCAATGGATTCTCAATACCACATAATTAGGGATGAAATTGTATTTGGGATATGAATGAACTCAGAGACTCATAGATCTAAGTCCTGGAACTGATCTTGAGACTTCCTGGTTGAATTCACCTCTTTAGGTAGGTAAGAGGTGCTCTCCAAAGACCCTTTTATAATCACTGGGAATTTCTTTAATGATTTTTCTCCAAAGACATTGTATTCAGAAATAATTTGTTTACCAAACCACATTTACTGAACAGTAGTATTTATTTTTCCCATGCATTATTAATCAGAAACATAAAACTGCAAGTCAAAAGTTCTGAGCCCAATATGAAGTCTTACACTCAGCTGATGTAAAAAAGTCAGCCAGAAGCAAAGAAACTGGAGTTCCAGGGAGTCTGTGTGTTATTTCAGTATTGTTGAATGAATTCGGTTCAGTTTAATAGCTCAGTCATGTCTGATTCTTTGTGGCCCCATGGACTGCAGCACGCCAGGCCACTGTCCATCACCAACTCCCAAAGCTTACTCAAACTCATGTCCATTGAGTTGGTGATGCCATCCAACCATCACATCCTCTGTTGTCCCCTTCTCCTCCGCCTTCAATCTTTCCCAGCATCAGGATCTTTTCCAATGAGTCACTTCTTCACATCAGGTGGCCAAAGTATTGGAGTTTCATCTTTAACATCAGTCCTTCCAATGAATATTCAGGACTGATTTCCCTTAGGATGGACTGGTTGGATCTCCTTGATGCCCAAGGGTCTCTCAAGAGTCTTCTCCAACACCACAGTTCAAAAGCATCAATTCTTCGGCGCTCAGCTTTCTTTATAGTTCAACTCTCACATCGATACATGACTATTAGAAAAACCATAGCTTTCACTAGATGGACCTTTGCTGGCAAATGTCTCTTTTAATATGCTGTCTAGGTTGGTCATAACTTTTCTTCAAAGGAGCAAGCGTCTTTTAACTTCATGGTTGCAGTCACCATCTGCAGTGATTGAATCGTGTCTCCCAAATTCTGTTGGTGGAGCTCTAACCCCTGGTGTGACTGTATTTGTAGACAGTGCCTTTTTGGAGATGATTAAGGTTACATGAGGTCCTAATCCTATAAGGCTGGGGTCCTGACAACAAAAGAGACACTAGAGATTCTCTGTTCACACACATAAGAGAGTCATGTTGAGACACAGCAAGATACCACTGCTTATAAGCCAGGAAGAAAGGTCTCTTGAGAAACTAGCCCTGCCAGTACCTGGATGTTGGCCTTCCAGTCTCCAGAAAGAACTGCTATTCAAATAACTCAGTGTGTGGCATTTTCTGATGGCTGAATTAGCTGACTAAAACACTCAGTTAAAGGTATAATTTCCATTGTATCTCTTGAAAATATACCTCAAATGCTCACTCTGTTCTAGTCAGTTGTGATCAGCAGCAAGTGTATTTTCTATCTTTTTATAAATAGCCTTGCTTATCTGGGGAAATAGTGTCTCAAATTTTATTTCTTTTGGGTGTAACTGTATCAAAAAACCCTAGCTAGAAGAATTAGCTCCATAAGCATGCACTTATATAAGACTTGGTATTTATTTGTTTCTTGTTTGTTTGTTCTTCACTATACTGTCTCACCTACTAGAGGTTCAAATTCTAGCTTTCATATTCTCTTAGGCAATCATTGTATACAATTACACATGTACATTAAATGATGTGAAAACTTTCAACCCAAGTTATCATTTTCAGATTCATGCAGAGAATGAGAAAAGAAATCATGATAATGAAATAAAACATTTAGATCTGCCACCAGGAAATCATTTCCTCATCCTTTCAAACAAGAATCAGTACATATAGGTTCAGAACAAGTGACTGAGGCAACACGCCAGGGTCATTTTTTCAAAGGCTTGAAACCTTATTTTGCAAAGAGGTGCTGGTTATGGATACATGCCACACCCCTCTCTCCCTCCTATTCCATGTATGACTTTCATACTTGCATTTCATGAATCTGCTTCCCTGTGACCATCACAGACTTAAAGAATGTGAAGACTGTTAGAAAGCAGGATTTAGCATCCCCATTTTAATAATAAATACAAACACACACTTACCCAGTACGTTTTACGCCTGCCTGCAACAAAAACAGCTGAACAGATTGTGATGAAATTCAGAGACTGACAGTCTGACAAAAAAATCCCTTTTTGTCTAAAATCTGGCTTCCATAGGTTTTTGCAAATCTAAATATTTGATTTTGCACTGGAAAAGGAGCCAGTCTTATGTACAATTTATAAAATAAATGTGTAGATACATGTTTTAAAATCTCCAAATTTTGTCAACACATACTGTCCAACTTGAAAGACTTTTCTCCCCCATTTTTTTCCCTATGACTTGGGTGTATTTTTCTCCTGCCTTTTAAGGCTTTAACTATATTTATCTAATAAGAACTCTTTTGCAAACCAGTGTTTCAATAGTGATTTAACACTAGTTTCAGTGTCAAATTGCCCTTTCCACAGCAGGGAGTTTTAAGCCTTGCTGTATTATACTTCCAAGACTCTCAGGAGCTGGAGTTGGGAGATATAATATTTTCTTTGAAGTTTGCCTTTCACTACACACTGGGATGCAAACAAGCTTCAGTTACTCAGCAGTCAAACAATTCCATCACACAGGGACCAGAGCTAAATATTGTACCAAATTTTCTAATTATGTCTTTGTGATATTTGCTGCACGAAGTTAGGTGAAGTCAAACTAGGATCAATAGAAAACTCCTTGTCTAAACAGACATCTGAACCTTGAGATATTTTGTTTATGGCCTCAAAATTCCCCTTCAGCAAGTCATAATTACAATAAAGATAATTGAATTGACAAAAAAAGTTATTTTTGGTAAACTCATATATATGGTAAAGGTACTTCTTGTATCAGAGGTGTATATAATCAGGCTATAGACAAATGTGAAGTTCCAGGTTAAAACATACATATTTTATTCCCATGTACCTTATTATATTGCCTTTTATGGTTTATATATCATAGCAATTTAGCTGCCTTAGTGGTATTTCTTTAAAGGATTTCTCAATCATTTCATAGCCTGAAAGCTGGACCTTTTCTTTTCATGAGATTTTTTAAGTATATGCATCATTCTTTTCTTTCTTATTAAACAATGATAAACTGCCAAGGAGGTATCTCACCCATGAGAGAGAAGCAAAGTGTTAAAGAACATTCCATGACCCAATAAAAAGTATCACAGACTATTCCCTACAGAAGTTGCCCGCAAATCTCAAGGGCAAGTAGAGAAAGGCATGTCTATGGAGGCATCCCAGAGTTCTGAAGAGCTGAGGAACTGAGGAAAACACTTTCTGCTTTATTATAGAAAGTCTGTTTCATTATAAAAATGTAAATATTTCATGCATGCATGCTCAGTTGTGTCCAACTCTTTGGGACCCCATGGGCTGTAGCCTACTAGGCTCCTCTGTCCATTCAATGTGTTCCAAGGAAGAATACAGGAGTAGGGTTGCCATTTCTTTCTCCAGGGCATCTTCCTGACCCAGAGATCAAACCTGCATCTCTTGCATTTGTAAGCAGATTTTTTACCATCGCACCACCGGGAAAGCTCAGTAAATATACTATTTCAGTATTGCTCTAAAAGTTAAATAAGAATTCTGATGTATTTTGATAGCCATTAATCTGCACTCATCTAACATGCTAGTAAAGTAATGCTCAAAATTCTCCAAGCCAGGCTTCAGCAATACGTGAACCGTGAACTTCCTGATGTTCAAGCTGGTTTTAGAAAAGGCAGAGGAACCAGAGATCAAATTGCCAACATCCGCTGGATCATCGAAAAAGCAAGAGAGTTCCAGAAAAACATCTATTTCTGCTTTATTGACTATGCCAAAGCCTTTGACTGTGTGGATCACAATAAACTGTGGAAAATTCTGAAAGAGACGGGAATTCCAGACCACCTGACCTGCCTCTTGAGAAACCTGTATGTAGGTCAGGAAGCAACAGTTAGAACTGGACATGGAACAACAGGCTGGTTTCAAATAGGAAAAGGAGTACGTCAAGGCTGTATATTGTCACCCTGTTTATTTAACTTATATGCAGAGTACATCATGAGAAACGCTGGGCTGGAAGAAGCACAAGCTGGAATCAAGATTGCCGGGAGAAATATCAATTACCTCAGATATGCAGATGACACTATCCTTTTGGCAGAAAGTGAAGAACTAAAGAGCCTCTTGATGAAAATGAAAGAGGAGAGTGAAAAAATTGGCTTAAAACTAACATTAGAAAAAAATAACATCAGAAAAAAAAACATGACATCTGTTCCCGTCACTTCATGGCAAATAGATGGGGAAACAGTGGAAACAGTGGCTGACTTTATTTTGGGGGGCTCCAAAATTGCTGCAGATGGTGATTGCAGCCATGAAATTAAAAGACGCTTACTCCTTGGAAGAAAAGTTATGACCAACCTAGATAGCACATTAAAAAGCAGAGACATTACTTTGTCAGCAAAGGTCCATCTAGTCAAGGCTATGGTTTTTCCAGTGGTCATGTATGGATGTGAAAGCTGGACTATTAAGAAAGCTGAGCATGGAAGAATTGATGCTTTTGAACTGTGGTGTTGGAGAAGACTCTTGAGAGTGCCTTGGACTGCACAGATCCAACCAGTCCATCCTAAAGGAAATCAGCCCTGAATGTTCATTGGAAGGACTGATGCTGAAGTTGAAACTCCAGTACTTTGGCCACTTCATGCGAAGAGCTGACTCATTTGAAAAGACCCTGATGCTGGAAAGATTGAAGGCAGGAGGAGAAGGGGACTACAGAAGATGAGATGGTTGGATGGCATCACCAACTCAATGGACATGAGTTTGGGTGGACTCCGGGAGTTGGTGATGGATAGGGAGGCCTGGCGTGCTCTGGTTCATGGGGTCACAAGAGTCGGACACGACTGAGCGACTGAACTGAACTGAATCTGTGGCAGTATTATGGCAGTATCTAGACAGACCCATATTTTAGAAAAAAGAAGACTTAGGGGTTTCAAGAAGTTATTTGGCGTCTTCTAGATCGCTAGTTCTTCTGTGTATTCTTTCCATCTCTTCTTGATCTCTTTAGCGTCTACTAGATCTCTACCATCTCTATCCTTTATTGTGCCTATCTCTGGGTGAAATGTTCCTTTGATATTTCCAATTTTCCTTGAAAGGTCTAGTCTTTCCCCTTCTGCTGTTTTCTTCTAGTTTTATGCACTGTTCATTGAAGAAGGCCTTGTTTCTCCTTGCTATTCTTTGGAACACTGCGTTTAGTTGGATGTACCTTTCCCTTTTTCCCTTGCTTTTTGCTCTTTTCTTTCTTTAGCTACTTATTAAACCTCCTCAGATAACCACTTTGCTTTTTGCCTTTCTTTTTCTTTGGTATGGTTTTGTTAGCTGCTTCCTGTACAATATTGTGGATCTCCATCCATAGTTCTTCAGGCACCCTGTTTACTAGATCTAATCCTCTGAATCTATTCATCACCTCCACTGCATATTCAACAGTCAGTTCATTGGAAAAATCCCTAATGCTGGGAAAAATTGAAGGGGGAAAGAGAAGAGGGCATCAGAGCATAACATGGCTATATGGCATCACGGATGCAATGGACACGAACTTGGACAAACTTTGGGAGTTGGTGAGGGACAGGGAAGCCTAGTGTGCTGCAGTCCACGGGGTCGCAAAGAGTTGGAAAAAACTGGGCAACTGAACAACAACAAGAAGTTCACTAGTAATACAGCAGGGAAAGGAGGGAGTCTGACTCATAAGAAGGCGCCTTCAGCAGCATTTCCTCGAAGGCAGCCTCAGCTAATTAAACAGGGTCAACTTTGCTATGGGCAGTGGAAAGTATCCTTGCCTTGTCAGTGGGCTGACAGTTTCAGAGTATTAGAGTGTGAAAAGGAGAATGATTAAAAATATACACTAAAATATGAATTGGAGGTGATCTCTAGGAACTGAGATTGTGAATAATTTTTGTTTTCTTTTTTCTACTTGCTTATATTTTCTAATATTACAAAAATGAGGAGATATGAATTATATCATCAAAAAAAGCATTTAATGTGAGCAACCAAGATGTCCTTCAGTAGACGAATGAATAAATAAACTGCAATATATCCAGACAATTGAATATTATTTGCACTAAAAACAAATGAGCTATCAAGCCATGAAAAGACATGAAGGAAACTTCAGTGCATATTATTAAGTGAAAGAGGCCAATCTGAAAGGCTACGTACTCTATGATTCCAACCATGTGATTTGTGGAAAAGTCAAAGGAACATAGTAAAAACCAGTGCTTGCCAGGGATTGAGGAGGAGAGAGGGGTGAATAAACAGAGGACAGAGGATATTTAGGGCAATAGAACTAAATGATACTCTACATGTCTGGTACTGTAATGATGTATGATAATGTAATAATGGATATATGTCATTATACATTTGTCTCAGCCAAAAAATGTGCAACACCAAGAGTAAGCCCTAAAGGAAACTATGGAGTTAGGGTGATTAGAATGTGTTGGGGTAGGTTCATCAGTTGTACACGTGCACTACTCTGGTGGGGAATGTTGATAACCAGGGAGGCTGTATGTGGGTGGTGGAGGGGAATACGGGAGCTTTCTAACCTTTCTTTCAATGTTGCTGAGAATCTAACTACTCTTACAAAAAAAAAGTCTTTAAATGTGAAAAAAAAACTAAAAGAATAAAAATGAAGAAATATGTGCTTTTGAGGTAGCAGCTAGACGGTTCTTGGGGAGAGCAGCTGGAGTTGTCCCCTGTGGACAGGTACTCCAAAATAAGAGGAGCAAGACAGGAGCTGAGTCCTGCCTAGGTAAGAGATAAAAGAGCACAGATGCCTCATTCTTGAGGTCAAGGAGACCTTCCGACTACATATGCACAGAAAGGCTCCTTGAAGGTCAAAAAGTGAGGGGACACCACCCATGGTAAATGATGCCAACCTACCCACAGTCCTCGTCATTAGAGGACTAGGAGATGCATGCACACCCATGGGAGGACCCTGAGACATACCAAACACAGACTCGTGCATCCATGCTAAGTCACTTCAGTCATGTCTGACTCTTTGCAACCCTATGAATGATATAACCTGCCAGGCTTCTCTGTCCATGGTATTCTCTAGCCAAGAATACAGGAGTGGGTTGTCATGCCCTCCTCCAGGGAATCTTCCAGACCCAGGGATCTAACCCAGTCTCTTTTCTTTGCCGCACTGGTAGGCAGGTTCTTTACCATGAAGACCACCTCAAATATGGACTCAGAAACAGGCAAAGCAAGATGATTGGCAAAGGAAACCCAGAAGAAATGCCCCATAAAAGTGACTCACAGCACTGTAAGGGTACCAGTCTCTCTCTCTGAGGCCGCCTATGGGTCTATCCACACATACTCTTTTTCCTCTAATGAACACTTTACTTGTTTCACTACCCATCTCTATATGGAAGTTCATTTCTACAGAGTTGTGGGCCAGGGTCTTGTCACTGGTCACTGATCTTGTGGCTAGATTCAGTGCTCTCACTGCCTCATCCCAATCTCAATCTCTGGCCAGGAACTGAAATTGTGCTTCAATCGTGCAGGCGGAGGCCACCTGAGATCACTTTGAACAAATGAGTAAGTATTATCATGTCCTGCCTCTCAAATCTGGAGAAGGCAATGGCATCCCACTCTAGTACTTTTGCCTAGAAAATCCCATGAACGGAGGAGCCTGGTAGGCTGCAGTCCATGGGGTCGCTAAGAGTCGGACACGACTGAGCGACTTCACTTTCACTTTTCACTTTCATGCATTGGAGAAGGAAATGGCAACCCACTCCAGTGTTCTTGCCTGGAGAATCCCAGGGACGGGGAAGCCTGGTGGGGTGCCATCTATGGGGTCACACAGAGTCAGACATGACTAAAGCGACGCAGCAGCAGCAGCACCAGCCTCTCAAATCGGAGAAGGCAATGGGGCCCCACTCCAGTATTCTTGCCTGGAAAATCCCATGGATGGAGGAGCCTGGAAGGCTGCAGTCCATGGGGTCGCTGAGAGTCGGACACGACTGAGCGACTTCACTTTCACTTTCATGCATTGGAGAAGGAAATGGCAACCCACTCCAGTGTTCTTGCCTGGAGAATCCCAGGGACGGGGGAGCCTGGTGGGCTGTGCGTCTATGGGGTCGCACAGAGTTGGACACGACTGAAGTGACTTAGCAGCAGCAGCAGCAGCCTCTCAAATCCACTAAACTTAACCTAGACCCAGTTGTCATCCTCTGTAATACTAATATTATAAGGAAGAGAGGTCAGGTAAATATAGTTGAAGAGCTAATGATGGTGAACAGGTAAATGCTCAAAGTAGTCAACCACACACCATTCAATGTTTATTCAGAAAAGTTTAAGATTGTAAAAATACATATCATTCAAGCCATATTTAAAAGTATTACAAAATGCTCAGAAACCTCACCCTCTAGATGAAACTTCACAAATTAAGTCATTGACCTGCATTGAGTTGAACACCAAGCAAGGTGCCCCTTCTTCTAAAGTAATGAATATTCTTCAAACAGCAAGGGAACAAGGCTGCTGTTTGATGCTGATGACATTGAAAATTTAGGAGAACGGAAATCCCATCATTTTTCATTTGTATGCAAATTTGTCTGTTCCAGAAATTAACCCCCAGACCCCACGTCAGTTTTCATCTCCAGGAATTTTTTTTGCCAGCACCACACGGTGTAGGCTTGTCACTATCCTGAGGTCACTAGGCTTCCCCAGCTTAAAAACAACCACCACCCCCAAAGTCACAATGGCGCTTTGTTTACCTTCATTATTGGAGGATAAAGAGCAGTAGCTGGAGAGGCCTGTTGTAAAATGCACATCTCGAATGGCCGGCCCTGCTGCCAGCAGCATTGAAATGCAAACGGCAGATGATTTTGGCCAAATAGCTCTCATTGACCACTGCTCCCCATCTTAGATGAACCCGGAACAATAGACCAATCCTATTACCCTCCTTTTGAGCCAGATCTTCAACTGTTAAAAAGTTCCTTTGTTAATTCCCACCTTAGACAAATGTCACCATCTACATGTGAAGGGGAGAGAGGTGATTGAGGTTTTTAATTGATGTGGATTTAATTATGCTAATTTAGACAGCTGTAAAGCATTTCAGTATAGCTGCATAATAGGGAGAGCAAATACAGGTGCCCTTCACTGTAGGGGCTTAATTTTTAACCTACGTAGCTTTAAAACAGAAAGGGAGTTCAAAAGCGTGGGCAATTTACAATTTATAGAGGGAGGTCCACCCACGCTCTGAAATGTTTAGCAGGCTCTACATGTACCTAAGAGAGAGTCGAAAGAAACCCTCAATTTTGATTGAAAACTTCAAATTTGTCTCTAACTATAAGAGGCAATTTAAAATGATGTGTATGTCAAGACTCGATTTGAGATAACACTAAACTAGAAGCTGGGAATTAAAAAATGACCTTTATTTTCATCTCGGAGAAAGAAATCTCACAATGGAAATGGTGATAAAAGCTAGCAAGAATTTTAAAAATTTTTGAAGAAAGGGCTTTTGAATTTTTGAACTTTAATGACAAGGTGAGTTGACTTCACCATGTATCTGACGACGACTTTCATTACCAGGAACGTGACATGACACTCAGTGTTATCAGCGGGAAAACAGTTTTTGTTCAAATTGCTGAATAATCCTGTTTTGATTTCTTGGCGTTTTATCTGGAGTGAATGATGCAGCAGACCCCACTGAAGTTGTACTGAGTCTTAACCAAGTACGACCTAGGATCCTGTTTCAAGGATTAGATGCTCGAGAAACACTAAGTAGTTAAATCACTGCTCCAAAGGCGGCCTGGTTTTAAAGGGCGATGTTGCACAGGCCGGTATATAACAGTATGAATGAAGAGGAGGAGAATCAAAGACATTTTACAGCACTTTTAGTGTGCATGTGGCTTGCTGAGGAAGGGAGGTCTGAAAACACTCCAGCTCTTCTGTTCTCTTTCTCTTCTGGGTGACTCTTCCTTCAAGGCCCAAGCTGCCCCCTAGACACTGAGTCTCTCCTCCTAGGAGGCCTATTGCATTTCTAGAGGACAAAGAGCTTATCAATGAATCATCTTCCTTTCTCCCCGGCCATTTCCTTCTCAACCTTGTCAGGCTTCTCTTCTGTGCATTTTCCTTTGTCCTACACTAATCAGACATGTAATTAGCTGGCAAAGAAAAGAAGAAAGAAGCAGGGGCATCTGTCCTCTGTTTCACACAGTGGGTGGAGAGTGACCTTTCCAATCCTGCCCAGTTTTTGGTGAAAACACACAGATTTGGGCATGCATTTTGACTCAGGATTTTACTAATTCTTCCGATCTTGGATGAGCTGTCTAATTTCTCTGACTTCTTTGATTTATCAAATGAAATAATCATTCGTTGTTCATACATTTGTTGACTCTACATATGAGCTGTGGATGAAATGTTTCTACTGTTCTGTCCAGCACACAATAGGTACAAATGGTCCTTGATCTGTTCCTCTCATCATCACCCACAACGCTTCGCGCTTTCTCGATCTCAGCACCCCACGCCTCACTCTGTCTTTCTCTGACCCATAGCTTTTGTTGTTATTATACTTTCATTTATTTACTTATTTAACTTATTTTTGGCTGTGCTTCTCATTGCGGTGACTTCTCTTGTTTGAGAGTACAGGCCCTAGAGCACAGGCTCAGCAGTTGTGGCGCAGAGGTTTAGTTGCTCCAAGACATGTGGAATCTTCCTGGACCAGGGATCAAATCCATGTCTCCTGTACTGGCAGGTGGATGCTTTACTGAGCTACCAGTGAAGCCCAATTCATAACTTCTTTACTCTTGTTCTTTGGGATACCATCATCTTATTTCTCCACTCTTGAAAATTTACTCTCTTTCATATTGTTTTTATTTCCTTCTCTTCTGCTCACTTATTACTATTTTTTCTTTTTGTTATTTCTCAGAGATTCTTTACCATCTTCCTCTCATCTCTTTTCTGTTTTGGGTTATAATAGGAGTAGAGAAGAGAGGAAGTTGTTAAAATTAAAATGAGGATCTCAAAGGAATGGAGAAAAAATAAATTAACATTTAAGAACCCTAGTGATAAGACTTCCCTGGCTGTTCAGTGGTTAAGACTCCACAATTCCAACGCAGGGGACTAGGTTCCAACCTTGGTCAGGGAACTAAGATCCCACATGCTGTGTGGTACAGCCAAAATAATAATAATAAATAAGAAGAAGAACGCTAGTGATAAAGTTCTGATATCACTTGTCTAAAGGAATTCAAAATAGTGTCAGTTCAGTTCAGTTCAGTCACTCAGTCATGTCCGACTCTTTGCGAGCTCATGGACTGCAGCACACCAGGCCTCCCTGTCTATCACCAACTCCTGGAGTCTACCCAAACTCATGTCCATTGAGTCAGTGATGTCGTCCCCTTCTCCTCCCGCCTTCAATCTTGCCCAGCATCAGGGTCTTTTCAAATGAGTCAGTTCTTCACATCAGGTGGCCAAAGTCTAATATAAATCCATATAAAGTATTTCTTTCTGTCTCTATGCTATAAGCACTATCTAAAATATGGAAACCAGTCATGTAAAAACAATATAGATAGGCCTGGTGTGCTGCAGTCCATGGGGTCACAGAGTCAAATACAATTTAGCAGCTGAACAATGAACAGCAAAAGAAGAGTGTAATTTTTGGAAATTAAAGCAAAAAGGTCAAATGTACTTGTTACAAATGTGTGAGCAGCACTGAAGAACAGAAGTAGAATATATAATTTCCATTTAATAACAAAAAAATCAAAAACAAAGAAAAACCAATTAATCTAAATAAGAATAGAGAAAAATAGCAAAATGAAACATGGTAAATAGAAATCATAAAGACAATTAAAGTAAATCTTTCTCCCTCTTTATGCATATATACACATTCTCCTGTTTCTGGTTCTCTGGAGAACCCTGACTAAGAGAACGTGGTTGAAGGTTCATAAAGATAGTGACTTTTGGTAAGAAAAGGCATTGCATTCAATATTATGAGAGACAATAAGAATTGAAACTAACTAGTTGATCTGAGAAATGAGTGGCAAGACTGAAAATATCTTAAATACATAAACATGAGATAGCTTTGAATTGGCACATTAAATATCAGTCAATTATAAGAAAAATTCTTTTATATCTAACACTAGAATTTCCAGTGAGATTAAAAAAAATAAGTAGAATGGCTTAGTATAACTTTTGCTAGAGAAAGAGATGAAAAACTTAGTTTTATTCAGCATCTACTAGATGTCCAGCAATTTATGTACATAAAGTGAGCACTTAAGTATCGTTTATTTTCACAATATTTAATTATCACAATATAATTCATCACATCTAATGATCACAATATCCTGCTGGTTAGACCCCAAGTTTTAAGGAGATCAAGTCACTTGCCAATGGTTCCTCAGAAAGCAATGGATTATGGGGGCTGGTAAGCCTGAAATCTGCAGAACAGACTGGAGACCCAGAAGAGCTGATGCTACATCTTGAGTCAGAAGGCAGTCTGGAGGTAGAATTCCTTCTTTCTAGGGGGACCTCAGTCATTTCTCTTAAGACTTTCAGCTGACTGGGTGAGGACTACCCATGTTATGGAGGATAATCTGCTTTACTCAAAGTCTACTGAGTCCAAAAGAGTCACCCCTAAAAAAAATATCTTCACAGGAACATCAGACTTGGTGTTTGACCAAATCTTGGTTCCCCAGCCTAGCCCAGTTGACATCCACAATTAACCAGCCCATCAGGTCATGGCAATTCAATTTGAGATCAGCCCTTTACCTTAAGGCTCCTGTCAGGGCCAAGCTCTCTGAGCTGGCCTGAAGATAGAACTCCTCTCCAGGGGCATGACCACCTGCCAGCTGGTCAGTCTCAGAGGCATGTAGCTCTGAGGAGAAAGGAGGCTGAAGAGTGACTGGCTTGTGAGAAGCAGCAAGAGAAGTACCATCAGGGCCAGAGAATGTCATGAGGATGCAAAACTCCACAATAAAAACATTGGCCATTAAAGAGACAAAAGATAACTGGATCTCTAGAGGTACACTCATGATATTTCAGTCCTCAACTGAGTCCTAAATGTGCAGTTGTGATTATGTTTGAACAATTTTCCAAAATTTTGAGACTTCTGACTGTAAGATTACCATTCTTCCATATTGTTATATATGGTCTTAATCTATTTGGGAGGCTATAACAAAATACCATTAGATGGGGTAACATAAACAAAAGAAATTTATTTCTCACAGTTCTGGAAGCCAGATGTTCAAGATCAGGGTGCCACCCTGGCCAGGTTCTGGTAAAGGCTTATTTCCTGGTTTATAGATAGCCATGGAGAAGGCGACGGCACCCCACTCCAGTACTCTTGTCTGGAAAATCCCATGGATGGAGGAGCCTGGTGGGCTGCAGTCCATGGGGTCGCTAAGAGTCAGACATGACTGAGCGACTTTACTTTCACTTCTCACTTTCATGCATTGGAGAAGGAAATGGCAACCCACTCCAGTGTTCTTGCCTGGAGAATCCCAGGGATGGGGGAGCCTGGTGGGCTGCTGTCTATGGGATCACACAGAGTCGGACATGACTGAAGCGACTTAGCAGCAGCAGTAGATAGCCGTCTTCCAGCTGCATCTTTACATGTGGAAGGGGATACGGAGCTCTCTGGGTCTCTTATATTGAGACTAATTCCATTCATGAGAGCTCTACTTTTAGGACCAAAGGCCCTCCCTCCTTATACCATTACATAAAGCATTAGGATTTCAATGGACTTCCCCAGTGGCGCTAGTGGTAAAGAACCTGCCTGCCAATGTAGGAGACATAAGAGATGTGGGTTCCATCCCTGGGTCAGGAACATCCCCTGGAGGAGGGCACGGCAACCCCTACCAGTGTTCTTACCTGGAGAATCCCGTGGACAGAGGAGCTTGGCGGGCTATGGTTGCAAAGAGTGGGACATGACTCAAGCGACTTAACAGCAACATTTCAATATAGATATTGGTGGAGGTGGGGGATGGGGAGGTGGTAGAGCATAAAGAAACATTCAGATCATAGTTTAGATCCTTATATAGGGCCAGTGACCCAGATTTTCTAGTTGCAGAGCTTGGCTTGCCCGCCTCCTAACCTGGGGCAATTATTTTGACAATTTAAACCCCAGTTTTCGTACCTGTTAAATGAAAATAGTAATATCATCTACTTTAAGGTTGTAGTGAAAATTAAATAAGACAATCAATATATCTAAAGCAATAAACATCGTGCTTGGCCAATAGTAAGTGTTCCATGAAAGTTAGCTGTTATCAATTCTATACATCTCCTCCATCAGTACCATGCTGAAAAGTTAACCTCTGGCCACTACAAATGCCTCTTGTTTTTGATGTTTCTATGATAGGTTTTTAAGTTATGTGTTTGTGAGTAAATTTTTAATTTGTTTCATTTGTTTATCCTGTAACTTTGGGGGTGCCCATTAAAAGATAAGAACATGTATGTAATATCTTTTAAACTCCCCTTAAAGTCTGGCAATTCCTAGTGACTTTTGGCAACATTAATAAGTGTTTATTGAGAACATACTATGGTCAGGGTATCACTCTAGGTGCTACGGTGGGTCGTGCTATTCACTATCATGAATGAATGCATTTATCATTGAGAAAACTTTTCATAAAGTTTTTATACAAAGTCTCAGTGCTGAAGTAAGAGTGTAATAATATGATTCTGAAAGGCATACAACTGGATGTCTACCTGGGAGGGACACAGACTTAAGGTTCAGTGAGTCATGTTCAGTTTTCAGTGTCTACGCAATGCCTGCTATGTGCATGCAGGACAATCCTTAGCTTCAAAGGTGTTAGAAGATGACTTACCTTAAAGATGTATTCTTTGTTTATTAGCTTTTGTTTGGGGAGGTGATCTATGATTGTGAAGTTTTATTAAATCCTAGCAGCATTCTTGACACTAAACAAACACAGTGAGCTGCTAATCACAGCATGGGTCATTTATTTTCTGTTTTGGGTCACTTCTTTCCTCTATTGAAGGAAAGGAACATGACAGCTCTCTGTTAATAATGCCAAACTCAAAAATCCATTTTCTTTCTAAAATCTGAGTATCATGTCCCTTTAACCACACCTCCTTTTTAAACCTGGCATTCATTTCTGTCCATATTTTTCAAGATCCTACTTAGTAACTAAGACATGCCACCTGAAAGAATTGAGAGGTTAAAGGAAACCCGAGCCACCATCACCGGTTCCTACGAGCAGAGTCGATTATGCTTTCAGAGCTGCTATGTGCATTCTCCCTTAGCCCTCCTTCCTCACAGAACCCGAAGAGCAAAACAATACATCGCCCCATGAATATATTATCAGTACCAACTTGACAGCCTCACTGTTGACGATACTGGTTGTACTTCATTTCCCTCCTGTAATCCAAAACCAGATCCAGCCCCCCTGGGCCCAGACTGGGGCTGTACAGCAGCTGAAGGGCCAACTGCCAATGGGTCTGGAACAGAGTGTTTCCAGCCTCGGCACCTGACTTCCTGGCTGCCTCCATGTCAGGTCTCATTGGTTGATGTGGCAGCTGTGATTCTGACAACAAGCTTGGTGTTGGGTCAAGTTTTTGTTTGGCTGACTTACTCCCATAGAAGCCATTTTCCTTGACTCACCCTTGATTACTGAAAATACTCTTTATTACCTTTTAAAATCATGTGATATCCATAAGTAAAAATTGGGATTAACATTTTTGAAAGCATTACCCATGACTGATTTTTTTTTTTTAATGCTGAAATGCAAGAAGTAAAGCCAGAGGCAGCTCAATCCTATGTTTAGCACAGTGGTGTATCAAATACCATTTGTAACTTCAGAATAAAATGCACAGCTTTTTTCCTTGTTCTTAGGAACCTGGATGCAATGATCACCTATGGAAACAGTTTACAGATGCAAAAGTATGTAGTGTTTATATATTAGAAAGCTTGACAGAACCCTCCTTTAAAAGACTAAATAGTTGTGTTCTAATACAAAGAATGTGAAATAAAAACATGTATAACTTTATTGATAAAACAGGGTTTTCATTCAATAGTTGTAAGACAGGATACTTGCAAAACTTGCTTATACAAGGGAAAAGTCTCAATGCGGTGGCTTTCTTTATAATCCAAACATCATCCTCCCCCAAAACAGGCTGAAATAATTAATGTTCAACGTATGAAAATTCTATATGGTATAACTTATTTATGCTTTGTTAAAAAAAAGCCAAATTGAATGCCAGCACTTGAGATCTTGAAAATAATGCCACATGTCTTGATAAAATAATTTTTATTTTTATTGATACTCCTTCTTATATGTTGATATTTTAAAGAACTATATTGTTTTTAGTATACATATTTATAAAATATCTAAATATTAAAGAAATACACAAAGTAGAAAATAAAAGTCTAACCACAGATATTTTAATATGAACAGCTTGATGAATAATCCTTCCAATTTTTCTTGCTATATTCTAATGTATATGGACATAATCTTTACCGAATTATTTTGACTACTTCTTAGACTTTTTTTCATTTCATAATCTCTAAAACTATCTCATTCTTTGAATACACACATAACAGTGGGTAATAAGAATGTTATAGTCAGTCATGTCCAGCTCTTTGTGACTTCATGGACTGTTCACGAACTTTTCCAGGCAAGAACACTGGAGTGGGTTGCTGAGCCCTTCTCCAGGAGCTCTTCCTGACCCAGGGATGGATCTTTACTACTAGTGCCACCTGGGAAGGTCTGTACAATATATATGAATATTAATAGAGTAAGTTCATGGCTTTGCGACCAAATGGCTTGACTGAATCTGAATCCTAGCTTCACTATTAGTAATTCTGTGACCTGGATAAGTGATTTTCTCTGTAATCCACTTTCTACACTTGTAAGGTGTGATGTTAACAATACCTCCTTGAAATGGTTGTCATGCAGGATGAGGAATTACTGCTTGGTGTTGGTAGACATGCAACCATGATGGTACTGCTACCATAGATGTTTGATTCCTCATTATCAATTTCATGTTGATGGACATATAGAGTGATTGCAATTTTTCTTCTCATCCATGCACTAGTGAACATCCTCCATTCTGAAGCAGAATGTTGTGAGTATTTCTAAAGAGTACATTTTAGAAGTGCAATTTTCTAATCAAAGGTGATATACACTTTTAAATGATAGATATTGTTGTGTAATCATCCCCTAAAAGTAACTATTTACTCTGTGAATAAAAGTGAATGAGAAAAAACTGGGGATCATTAGAGATATTTTATTAAGACTTTCATCTATGCATCAAAAATGCATAACCCTTTTTATACAAGAAGTGGGGGATTACTGTAACACAACATAAGTAACACTTGTTTTATATTATCTGTAAAAATCAGAAAGCTTTTTATGCATAATGCTCATGATTTTCAGTTCTGCAAATCTTTGAGCCCCTCTTTCTCCAGAGAAAGAATTCATAGCATATTGTCTTCCTATAATCAGTTATTATTTATTAACTGCAGAACATAATATTCCATCAGGCAGCTATTCATAAATATCTACCAATCAGATGTGTAACAAATGCTTACTAAAATTAATAAGTTATGAAACAGAACAATTATGTCATATTCTACAGGTGTGGTAGCAGTGGTTCTGAAATCCAGATTGAACATAGCCTGACCACTCTACCACATATTCAGAATTTGAGATGGTTCCAGCTACTTTTCTGGAGTTATACCAGAGCCCAAAGAAGAAAAAAAAAACCATACTGAAAGCAAATGCTTTAATGTCTGGTAATACCTGTATACCTGTGGTGTGAGAGGCTATGTCCTCAAGCAGTGAGCACTGAATATTTTACAGCTTCTGGAAATACTTACACATTTCTTTCTAGTTCTTCAGCATACAGCTCATTTGAGGCTTTATCAGGGATCATCACATCTGATGCAATGACAGTAATATCCATCTCTGCGTATCAAAACAGAGTCCAAAAATTTTTTTTAAATAATGAAGAGATCTGACATCACATTAACAGAAAGGTAAAGATAAACATTTATATTGGAGAAGTGGTCTATGGGCAAATGTGTTCTCTATACAGTACCACAAATACTGTGTTCTTTACAAAGCTGTAGTGCTCTCTGTGTTCTCTGTTGTTGACATGCCCTAACACCTCTGCACATGGAACTTTAAAATAGAATAATAATATTTAAATATTATCATTGAGACTTTTACCTCACCATTTCTCAAAATAGGTTTTAGAAATGTGGCACTGATATTTTTCAACCTCAAGTGAAATTTTTTTTAAAAAATGGGAATTTGGGGACAAATAAGTGAATGAAGGTTTGTATTTTAAAAAGAGTTATCCAAGAACAATATTGCTTTATATAGTTTCATATTTAACATGTCTTAAGCATAATTAATTTTCTACCTTAATTTTATTTTTTTACCTTATGTTAATTAAAAACTACAATTTGTCTATAAGAATATGAGCCTGATTCTTTGGAAGTAATGTTCAGTTGGTGTTATTGGTATATTATAGAATATTCTGGCACTAGACACTAAATTGAAATTTTAAAGAAAATGTTGGAAATAGCTGTAAGGGGGAAAAAGTAGCCTTTTAAATCTAATTTGTTATGCACCACAGTAGGGTAATGGATGCAATGAAAGTTCTTTTATTGAGTTCCCACGTCCAAAAGGTATTTAGGGAGCAAAGGATGTTAAGCAGACCCCCTGCAATCCACCTTTAACTGAAGATAGCAGGAAATAAGGTATATCGGTCTGTGTCCTCCTGGTTTTTATTTCCTCGGGAGAACAGCTCTTGCAAAGGACACCTTAGGCTGCTTAGCCGATCACAAAGGGTGCACTAGACGCCCTCGCTGGCTGCTTGAATAGCCTGATCAGAAGGGTGGCCGAAACCATACCGGGAGTTCAATCCTTCAGGTGGGTCTTTTCAAATTCCAATAGAGAGAAGTTCCTGGAGAATTGGTAAGGATTTCACTAGTCCCCAGCAGGTTTGAGATCAAAAGCTTTGGTTAAATAAAAGCCTGCTGGGAAATCTTAAAACCTCTTTGTGATGTAACTTTAAAAAGTTAATACAAAGAACCCTTAGACTGAAGCCATAACAGCATGAACAAAGAGTATATCAAAACTGATTCCATTAAGGGAAAGCGGACATACAAATTCACTTAATTTAAAGAGCAATCCAGTTATATTACTGTGTGAGAGAATAGAACTTAGACCATACCATCGAGCCCATTTAGAAGATGTGCTCATTTCTTGTTACGTATGCCAACTTCATTCTTGGTCATTCAGATATGCTTTCTAAACAACTTATATATTCATTTTCTGAAAGGAGAAAGAGTGATGTGCATTTAAACTCATTCCTCAAGAAGATACTTTTAAAACAAATTAAAATTAAACTTGATGGGGACCCATCCGTCAGTTGGTTATCTCTTTTTCATGGTGTTAAACTGCTAATTGCCCATCCTCCTTAAAATAATAAACCTTCAATTGATATTGATTAGATCATTAATGAATGCATTAATTAAAAGGTAATTTTATAATTAACACCAATTCATTTTTTGGCAAGTCACACAGTTTATTAAGTAAAGTCATCAGTTAATAGTTTCATGGAAATATTTTACTCCATCAACAACCCCCAAAAAACCTTTATTTGATTTTAATGTCTGAATTTTGCACTTTGTTTGAAATCTTTCAAGACATTTTCATGTACTCGATGTCTCACATTTTCACATTAGTCATGTGAGATGAGGTTAACAGGTTAAGCATTGTTTTTCTTTTTATTTTTAATAGATAGGGATGCTGAAGTGCACTTATAGTACAAATAGCATGCTCTCCACTGCACAGCTATTTAGAGAAGGCTCAGACTAGGACCCAGAGCTCCTAATTTCAAGGCTACAAAGTTTTCAATTGAGCAATGTCTCACAGACTTTGGAATGCAATTGCAGCTTATGTTAAAAGATAAAGTGAGGCATATGAAAAATTTTAAGAGTCTACTTGAGCAAAAACCAATTTGAAATAAATAGCATTCAATTTTGCAAATAGAAAGTACCTCTGAGGAGCTGTACAAAATGAAAGACTTTTGTAGACAGAAGGGAGCAGGAATAAGGGTGTTATACTAAGCTAAAAAGTGGGTTGGTTATTATAAGATAGTTTTCCTTTAGGGGATAGCAGGGATCTACCAGGGTTTCCCATAGTGGCAAGAACCTGCCTGCCAATTTAGGAGACCCAGGTTTGACCCCTGGGTTGGAAAGATCCCCTGGAGGAGGGCATGGCAACCCACTTCAATATTCTTGCCTGGAGAATCACATGGACAGAGGAGCCTGGTGGGCTACAATCCCATTGGGTCGCAGAGAGTCAGACATGACTGAAGCAACTTAGCACGCAGCACGCAGGGATCTAGCAGGCAGATTATGTAACTAATAATCTAAAGATTATTAGTTATTCATAGCTAATATGGAGATTCCTGATGGACTGGTCTAAGATTGCATTTCTAGGAAAGCTGAAACTGTAATTAAGTCTCAGTTTGGTGATACAGTGTTTATCATAAGTGATCACATTTGGAGCGTGTTGTCTTATTTTTAACACTTAAGTCACACACAGTGGGATTCATCCCAAAGAACTCTTTTCAAGTGTGGTCACTACGGACCATGAATATCCCCAGATTCTCATATTGATAGATGGAGAGACTGATCCTTCTACCGTATCCGGTTTTTCTCTTCTTCACTCCTCTCCTTTTATTTCTCTTCTTCAGCTGTTCTGTCATCTGATTAATGATTGGAAAATGAAGAAAGGCAAGTGGCAGATTAAGTCAATCTCTGTGGGGAAAGTATAAAAATCTTTGGGGGCAAGTACTCTTTCAGTGAACCGTCCCAGTGATTTTCTCCCCTGCCGGCCTCAACTTTCTTTAGTCTCTTAAAAAACATGAACAAAGCTCTCAACTGACTAGCTCTATTGAAAGAGCTCTGTGTTCTTACAGTCTCCTCTGAAACGGCCGAGCCAGCAGCCCCATCCATCCCAGGTGTGTGAGTATCTGTTGGTCGGCTTTCAGCTAATGATTTCCTATTCGTGTCTATCCTGACAGAATGTTCACTCAGGTAGGTGTTCTACTGAACAATTAGCCCTTTGTGATAAACAAAACAAAACAAAACAAAACTTCAACTCAGTAATGAAGGGAAGACATGTTTACTAAATCTGTGATTCCCAAATATGCTTATATAAGTGTATTTACATACAGATTCTATATGGATTATATGTGTTCAAACAAATATAGTTCACCTATGAGGTTTTATTAGAATATAAACATTCTGCTCAAACACTAGCTCCATTTTCTTTTTTTGTTTTTTTTTTTTGTTTTGTTTTTTTGTTTTTTTTCACTAGCTCCATTTTCAGGCAGAACTATGTGAACTAGCTTATCTTGATACCTTGGATACTTTCAAAGATACCCTAAGACCTTGCTAGGCCTGAAGTTATGGCTTACTTGTGGAGTGCTTTGAATTTTTAAATCCATTCCAATGTGTTACTGCCTATTCTCATACTGGAACTCCAGTCTTGAATTCCAAAAATTCAAAACCCACTACTCTAGCAAATAAATAATTCGAACATGAAATGTATTCTATGAGCCCCTGGCATACTATCACCAAGATTCTGGACTCCAAATAAGTTATTTTAAAAGTATATGTTATAGAATCAGTCTCAAGACATTTACACTTTTGTAGTGGAAAAAGTACCTGCAGAGAGAACATACAAATTCATGAACTGTTCAATAATTTTAAATGGATGCTGCCTCCTCTGTGACCCCACCTAATCTTAAATGTGCCATGCTGTGCCTAGTCTATTCAGTCATCTCTGACTCTTTGTGACCCCATGGACTGTATGTACCCCACCAGGCTCCTCTGTCCATGGGGATTCTTCAGGCAAGAATTGGAGTAGGTTGCCATGCCCTCCTCCAGGGGATCTTCCCAACCCAGGGATAGAACCCAGGTCTTCCACATTGCAGAAAGATTCTTTATCATCTGAGCTACCAGGGAAGCCCATGAATACTGGAGTGCGTAGCCTAGCCCTTCTCCTGGGGATTTTCCCAACCCAGGAATCAAACCAGGATCTCCTGCATTGACGGTGGATTCTTTGTCAGCTGAGCTACCAGGGAAGCCCCATATCTTAAATACATCTACTGTAATATAACATTTATACACCTTATTTCAGGGCTCCCCAAAACCTGAGTTGTGGACCAGTACCGGTCCATGGCCTGTTAGGAACCTGGTCACACAGGTGAGTGGCAAGTGACTGTCACTCCCCATTGCTCTCGTTACATCCTGAAACATCCCCACCTCCGTCGTCTATGGAAAAATTGTCTTCCAAGAAACCTGTCCCTTGTGCCAAAAAGGTTGGGGACTGCCGTTTTACTTCACGTGGAGTTTCATGTGTCTTTTTCATCAGAGTCAGAGACTCTTATTTATTATTGCTTCTTCACAGTGACTATCACAGAACACATGATAGGTGCTCAATAAACACTGCTGCTGCTGCTAAGTCGCTTCAGTCGTGTCCGACTCTGTGTGACCCCATAGACGGTAGCCCACCAGGCTCCCCCATCCCTGGGATTCTCCAGGCAAGAACACTGCAGTGGGTTGCCATTGGCTTCTCCAATGCATAAAAGTGAAAAGTGAAAGTGAAGTCGCTCAGTCGTGTCCAACTCTTCGCAACCCCATGGACTGCAGCCCACCAGGCTCCTCCGTCCATGGGATTTTCCAGGCAAGAGTACTGGAGTGGAGTGCCATTGCCTTCTCCATAATAAATGTTAGCTGAGCTAATTAAAACTAGATGAGCACCTGGAGGACAAGAAGAACAGATGATTATGTGCGGATTTTTTTTCAGTGTCCAAAACAGGAAAAGCAAAAATTAATATCTAGAATTCTTTTCAAAGGGAAAATAGCTATCTTTTCTGACTGCTAAATTATACATCTCACTGGAAAATATTCAAATATCTAAAGATAATTCTTCTATTAGAGAAAATCAGTTTTTATGATTTGGTGTATATCTCTCAGCTGTTAATCCATGTGCTTACAGGTTGACTTAAAAAATTGAAGTCATAGTATGTACATTTTATTCAATGACTAGCTAAAAATTTAACATTATATTTCTGATTCCTTTCCATGATACAAGTGTTTCCCTTTATCTGGCTATGGTAGCCTCTATTTTGTATATTTCATCATGTATTTAATTCTATTGACAGATATTTAGGTTATATTCAATTGTTATTCTTATAAACAGTGCTTCAATAAATATCTTTTAACATCTTTGCAAATTCAGGTTTATTTTCTTGGCACAAATTCGTAGACATGAAATGGACTTAAAATGTTAAACTATGTTGTTAAATTATTCTAGAAAAAAAGGATGTGCTAATTTACACTCCCACCAACTGTGTGTAAGCCATTTTCTCTATAACCTTGCCTGGATATAATTCATTTTAAAAATCTTTGTTAATCTAATAAGGAAAGAAGTTTCATTGGTTATTGTTGTTATTGTTTTTCCATTGTTGTTTTAAATTCTAGACTACTTAGGGACCTTTTAAATAAATCAGTTCTTGATAAATCACACATGGACCACCCATGAAACATGTTCAGCACCAAATTAACTCTCCTCTTCCACTCAGTTGCGTTTCCTTCTCTTTGCACGAGCACTAAACATGAATCAAAGAAACAAGAAGATCTTAATATTAGGTTAAACATACCTGCTGCTGCTGCTGCTGCTGCTAAGTCACTTCAGTCGTGTCCGACTCTGTGTGACCCCATAGACGGCAGCCACCAGGCTCCCCCATCCCTGGGATTCTCCAGGCAAGAACAATGGAATGGGTTGCCATTTCCTTCTCCAATGCATGAAAGTGAAAAGTGAAAGTGAAGTCGCTCCTTCGTGTCCGACCCTCAGCGACCCCATGGACTGCAGCCTTCCAGACTCCTCCGTCCGTGAGATTTTCCAGGCAAGAGTACTGGAGTGGGGTGCCATTGCCTTCTCCGAAACATACCTAGGAGAGCTGAAATATATATATATTTTTTTTTTCATAAATAAATCTAAAACTAAAATGTGTAGGAGAGCTCAAATATGTATTTTTTTTTCATAAATAAAATCTAAAATAAAATGTGTTTGGTTATTGACTAAATTGCTTTATCATCGTTCCCCTCTGTTAATGTGGATAACTGAGTAAATGATAAAATAATTTACAAATTATATAACCCTGTTGTAGGAACAAGCCTACAAATCACATCAGTTACTGGTAATAAGACCACCTACCTCTAAGTTTTTTGAAGGCTCTACTGGGATTGTTAACAATTTGACCACAAAGTCTAGAACTCAAGAAGCTGCTGACATGATGTAGCAGTGTGAAAAAGTCTGTGAAACAAGAGAGAGGTGTCTAAGACTATAGCACTCATGACATGAATAAAAACCATTTTATATTTCTATAGTCCCAGTAAGTGTAGATGCCAAACCTTGCCTTGGAAAAAGAAATAGCACCTTTATACCTCAAAGCTTTACAACCTTATCCCAAGGAATAAACACTGTCAATATTTCTTGCTCATGAATAATGGTAAGGTCTTTGTGAGAAGGTCTTACAGATTTCACAAATTTCTTTGTGGACTGGATCAGCTCTTCCTTATAGCCTTCCAGTGAGGATGAAATCTATATTTTGAAGATTGGTGTGAAGAGCTCTAGCCCCACTGCACTCTACAACTCACCACAAAAAGGAGCTGCAGTGAGCTGTCAAGCATGTTCACTGAGAGACAGTAGTTATATTAGTTGTCTATTGCTATACAGCAAACCCAAATTTTAGTGACTTAAAGTGTTAGTTGCTTAGTCATGTCTGACTCTTTGTAACCCCATGGGCTGTAGCCTGCCAGGCTCCTCTGTGGAATTCTCCAGGCAAGAATACTGGAGTGGGTAGCCATTCCTTTCTCCAGGGGATCTTCCTGACCCAGCGATGGAACCTGGGTCTCCTGCATTGCAGGCAGATTCTTTACCATCTGAGCCTTCTGGGAATGCTAGTGACTTAAACCACACACATTTACTATCTCACAGTTTCTGTGAGTTTAGAGTCTAAGGAGAGCCTAGCAGGGTCCCTGGCTTCAGGGTCTCTCAGGAGGCTATAATCTAGACGTCAACTGGTGCCACAGTCACGTTAGAGCAGACAGATCTGCTTTAATGCTCACTTTAGCAGTTGCCTGGATTCAGTTCTTCATGGGCTATTGGAATGGTCTCAGCTCCTAGCCGGCCATTGGTCAGAGGTTGCTCTTGGTCAGATATGGCTCTCCAACATGGACACTTGGTTCTTCAAAGTCAGCAAGAGTGAGACACTGCTAGCAAACCAGAAGTCATGGTCTTCTATAACCTAATAACTTTGTTCATATTCTATTCTTTAAAAGCAAGTCACTAGGTTCAAGGCAGGGGAAGGGGTGAATTGTACAAGTTAGTGAATACTGGGAGTTAGGGAGGGCTTCCCGGATATCACTAGTGGTAAAGAACCTGCCTGCTAATGCAATAGATGTAAGAGATGTGGGTTCAATCTATGGGTCGGGAAAATCCCCTGGAGGAGAGCATGGCAACCCACTCCAGTATTCTTGCCAGGAGAATTCCATGGACAGAGGAGCCTGGTGGGCTGCAGTCCTTGGGGTCGCAAAGATTTGGACATGACTGAATTAGCACAGGGAGTCAGGGATCATTGGAGGCTACCTTAGAAGGCTGTCTACCACAGAGGATGGTTGCTCAGTTAGTAACAGGCATAAAGGACTCTGGGGAAAAGTGGAAAGGAGAGTGTCAGCAGACAAGGTAGGAGAGGAATTTCTCGGGAAAAGGCTCACAATAAGTGATACATACACTGTCAACAAACTAAGCTGAATCTGGGGGTCTCTAGCCCCCTTGGGAAAATGTATTAAGTCTCAGATCAAATCAGTATGTACCATGTCAAACCATTAACTTCTCATATTATGTATTATTGGGGAAAATCAAAATAGTTAAAATGGGTGACAATGGCAAAATAATGGGTAACAGAGAAACACAACCTCAGCCAAGAGGGAAAATATTCCATAACTAATATAAAAAAGGATTGTCATTCTTATTCTCTCAAAATGTGTATTTAACAATTAACACTGAGAAAGTGAAATTAATGACATTCAAAATACTCTGTATTAATCTGTATTTATTCTATCTAAACATGCACCCATGCCATTTATTTGTCATTTGTCGAGCTTAAATTTTGAGTTTGTCTTGTCAGGACCGCAGACTTCATGATTATTTAATGTTTGCCTTTCTTTTGCACCTGCCACTCACTTTGATAGGATAGTTGGTTTAAGGTAAGGGTATATTGGAGTTTATAAAACAAAATAGAGAAAATACAGCTTACTGACTTATATGGGGAAGGAGGTTTATAATCATAACTAGGATTTTTATTATAATGGCTCTTCTAGTAAGTTGAGTTAATCAGCTGAGTGTTTGCAAGGATGGGTTATGTACATGTTTCTATAATAACAAAAATGAACAGAGATATAGCAGATAAATTGTCTTAACAGGTTTTGCTTGGTTTTAGTGCAAAAACTTACTAATTAATGCAAGTGTTGCAATCATTTTTATGACATTCCCTGAAGATGGCACTTTAAGGGTTATGCCATATGCTGATTGACAGCAGCCATAATTCCATACAATGAGACTGTATCATATTGTTTGAAGTGAGGTGATATTCATCTCTTGAAACTGATCAAACATATCATTGCATCAAACAGTATTACAATATAATCACACTGTATGTGGAGCCTGCCAAGGCTGATCATCATGTTGTACTCTTTTCCCACGGACTTCTCTAATAGAACTTGTGACACACCACTGCATCCACATTTTCCTTTAAGAACTTAGAATCTACGAAAGAGAAAAATCTGCATAAAATCGTGGTTTGGTTATGCTGTGTGAGTGTTCATTTGTCGACTGCTTTAGAATTACAAATTTCCTTCCACAAAGATCTCCCTAAGTATACAAATAAAAACCTGGTAAGACCAAGATAAAAAGAGAAGATTCCAAACAGGGCAGAAAATAATTCAAATGCCTTTTATTTGTCTTCCATAAACAAGCAAACATGGAAGACATGTCTTTCGTAAAAAATACTTTTTAGTGTCAGAAACTTCCAATGGTGTTTTTTCCTAATGTACTGTTTTGCAAAGTCACTTACTATATGTACTGACTTTGGGGCTATTGCAGCTGCAGGTGAAAATTATATTAGAACCTATTCTTCTACTAGTTGTAGTTGCTGCTGATCTTGGAAAAGCAATGCTAGGATGGGCAGAAATAAATGAGGGTGATTTGGCCTATTAGTGGCATTTTTAGTGGTATGAAATTCTATAACAGTAGCTTTTAGACTGTGATATAATTTAGGAATTGCCCTTTAATTA
Source organism: Bos grunniens (assembly GCF_055505025.1). Taxonomy (NCBI): domain Eukaryota; kingdom Metazoa; phylum Chordata; class Mammalia; order Artiodactyla; family Bovidae; genus Bos; species Bos grunniens. The sequence continues at coordinate 83,999,180 of NC_141166.1, forward strand.
TCCATCCATCCATCTCTCCATCCATCCATCCATTCAGTAACTTGTAAAAAAGCCATGGGGATACTTTGGGGATTATGTTCAGAATAGTTTACAAACAGGATGCTAGGATGGGAGCCATCGCCTATTCACACTGACATTCACTAAGAGATGTGTTACCGCTTCTGGTCCTCCAGTGCTGACCTGTGTGAATCTCTGCGATGTCGCCATCCTATCTGGACCTTATTAATTTGCCTGAGCCAGCCCTAGCCCTAACCTGTTAGGTTTAGCGTCCTTAGCCTTCTGGGCCTGCAGAAACTATATGGGTCTTTCAGAGAGGCACTGGGATGCAGGAGCACAGAGGCACTCTCTGACTGGTTACCCAAGCACTCACACTGCGACCTCTCTTCGACTGCTTCTGCACTGTGGTGCGCACAGGTGAGGCTGGAGGATTCTGGAATTCCCCCAAGATACAAAACCAGAGAGCTCTCTGTTCCCAGATTCTGCTAATCATGGGCATTTCTTCCAGATCAGGTGCAGGAAGAGCAGAGCAAAGACCCTTCTCAGAGACACCACCAGTATTTAAGCTCTGTGCTTCCTTTCTGACCATTTTCTCCTTTACTTCTCTTCTTTAACTATAGAAACTTCATTTAATATACAGTGAAAAACACTGACTTTTCATCTCTTTTCCCCAAATATTTGGTTTGTGATATTAATATCATGCTTTCAGATCTTTAGGGCATGTCTGATACACAAATGCCCAGAATTTTGAAATTCAAATCTGAGAACTATCTTTTCCCCTCTCTTTTACACAATTGAAGTGACTTAGCAGCAGCAGCAAGAGCATCCATTGCCTCAGCAAGTAAGGAAAAAGTCTTAGCAGCTGTTCAGTGGTGAAGAGTGGACACCTTTCCCTCTTTTCTCTCTTGCTTCTTTGTCTCCTACTTCGTTAATTTTGTCGTTCGACCTTCCCCTCTCCCCTATTTTCTTAAGAGTTTAGTTGGCTGGGTTTTTTTTCCCCCTAGCTTGTTGAATAGAATAGTTAGAATTGAGTTATATTATACATGGTTTTTTGTTTGTTTGTTTTTTGTTTTGTATTTTTTTGCTATTAGATGCTTTAGATTTTGAAACAATCAAAAATTCTTTTTTTTCCCCTCTAGCAAAAAAGTTAGACCTACAGTACAAATACGGACTTTCCATGTGGTGCTAGTGGTAAAGAACCCCCCTGAAAATGCAGGAGACATAAGAGACCCAGGTTCAATCTCTGGGTTGGGAAGACCCCTGGAGGAAGGAATGGCAACCCACTCCAGTATTCTTGCCTGGAGAATCCAATGGACAGAGGAGCCCCGCAGGCTACAGTGGGTCTCAAAGAGTCAGACACAACTGAAAAGACTTAGCATGCACAATACAAATAGCTTGTTTTTTCCTGAATACTTATAGACTGCTGACCAGATGGTACATTAGCTCCAAACACTTCAATGTGTGTTTTCTACAAATAAGAGTGTCCTCCTACTGACCACAACACAACTAACAAAACCAGGGAATGAATTTTGATACACTCCTGCCCTTTGGTCCACAGACCACATTCCAGTTTCAACTGATGCAACAATAATGTTTGTAACCAAAGGATCCACTTCAGAAGCACACACCATATTACTTATCATGTCTCTTTAGTCTCTTAGACTGGAATATTCTTCAGTTTATGCTTGACTTTCAGTCCAGTATTGATATTTTAAAGAAGAATTAAATTACTTTGTAGAATTACCCCCAGTTTAAATTTGCCTGAAGTTTCCTCATGATTTGATTCAGATCACAGTATCACAGAAGTGAGGCAGTGTTCCTCTCAAAGCATCAGACCGGGTCATGCATGGTTTCCATAGCTGATGTTCACTGTCCCCACTTGCTAAAAGTGATGTCCTCCAGGCTTTTCCCCCTTTTGTCGGTATGAAAACATACCGAATCCTGTTCTTCATCAAATTTAAATCCTTTCATTCATTCATTTATGTTGGTATGGTCTCTTGGTCTTTTATTTTACTTAATATTGTAAATTCTACAAGTTATTATCACATTACTATCAGTATTTTTTAAAGTTTTTATTTTTTGGTGTGGACCATTTTAAAAGTCTTTATTGAATTTTTTACAATATTGTTTCTGTTTTATGTTTTGTTTATTTGGCCATGAGGCATGTGGGATCTTAGCTCCCCAACCAGGGACTGAAGCTGCACCCCTGCGAAGTCTTAGCCACTGGACTGCCAGGGAAGTCCCTTCTATCAGTATTAATACTCCAATTATGTCCAGTGTGGCTAGCAGGAGCCCATTTAAACTGACCTTTAGGCTCTTTTGATATGTTCCCAATCATTTTTTTAAAATATATTTTTGGTTTATGGTAGAAGTTTCAGATCTTTGGTTTATGGTAGAAGTTCCAGATTTTTCTTGTAATTTTATTCCCCCTTAGTCCCAGAATCAGCCATTTCTCTAAAAATTCTTTTTCTTTTTTTACTGGAAAATAGTATTTGGAAGCCAAGACTCGAGTGCTGTGTATGTTCATTGTTATTGGAGTGTTGGTGCTTCCCAGCTCTATCAGAAGATAGAGCCAGGAAGTATACTTATGCGTATACCATGTATCTACCTTGACACTTATTTCTATCTATAGAAATTGAAAACTGTCTCTCTATAAGTTATACATATGCTGAAAACCATGAGCTCGTCTTACACTTCCAGTCACATGTTGATTCTAGTTTTCTCCCTTTTCCATGTATGTAATCTTCTCTAATAATGAGAATACAAGCTTCCACAGTTCCTCAGATGTTGACTTATGTAATCAACCTCACTTTATGCAACCCATCTCCCATCCCTACTATGACTCCCTCCCACACACAGATGCCTCTTCCCCTTGCTTGGGCTCTGACTCCCGTGTGGATACCTTCTCACCCTGTTCAGGCTGATTCCTCAGGCTATTTTGCCTGCCACCCTTGACTAGCTATTCTCTTCATCTTGTTTAGACCCTTATATCCTCTTATCTTGCTCTGTCTCACCTAGCAGCTTTGTTGATGTTTGTTGCGGCTTTAGAAATAAATTATTCAGGAAGGGGAAGGAGAAGCAGTCAAGTTTTTCCATGAAATGTTTTCATTATCCTTTTTAATCGAGAGTTGAGTTAGCAGAAAAATAAGAAGAATCCAAGGGCCAAAAGAAAAAAGGAACTAAGAACCCAAGTGGTGACTGCAAGAACTAACAAGGCAGTGTAGGAGCTGGGGTGGTGGTTATGGCTCAGAAACATAGCAGCTTTCATTTTCATACCCAGAAGGGCAAAGGAAACAAGGACTTGGAAATTCTGTAGGGAAGTGGGGATAAATCCAGGATCATTTAAGGGCTTCCCCTTCCATAAAATGATAGAGAGGACATAATCTGCACACTAGCAAAAGAGACCACAAGGAAGAAAGCTATTGAGGCTATTACTTCACGAAAAACCACTCCAAAATTCAGTGATTTAAAACAACAAGCATTTATTTCTCCCTCATGGGTCTGTGAGCTATTGTGATTCATTTTTAAAAACTCAATTTCAGGATTCAGCTCTGGACTCAAACTGCAGGCTCGGTTGAATTCAGGTCTACTTCATATATGTCCATATGCTCCCCCATTGTGTTCTCACAGTGAATGATAGACAGCAAAGCAAAGGGGACATGCAACACCTGTTAAAACCTCAGCTCAGAGAGGCACTGTTACCTCCACCCAATCCTGTTGGTCAAAGCAAGTCACGTGGCCAAGCCCAACACCAGTGGGTTGGGGACAGTACTCTGCCTCCTCTAGTGGGAGACAATGCCAAGTCAATGAAAAAGGATATATATATGTACTGTATAACCCCCAAAACAGGGAGGAATTGGGAACAATAACTCAATGTACCATATGTACCATGAACACTATGTACACAAATTTTATTATGTTTACCTACAAAAGATTATTTGAATATATTTATTAATACCAAAAAACCCTCCACTTTCTTTTTTTCTTTTTTTATCGTGCATTGAACCTGGACTGGCATCTCGTTTCACACATGACATTTCACATGTTTCAATGCCATTCTCCCAAATCTTGCCACCCTCTCGCTCTCCCACAGAGTCCATAAGCCTGTTCTATACATCAGTGTCTCTTTTGCTGTCTCGTATACAGGGTTATCGTTACCATCTTTCTAAATTCCATATATATGCGTTAGTATACTGTATTGGTGTTTGTCCTTCTGGCTTACTTCACTCTGTATAATAGGCTCCAGTTTCATCCACCTCATTAGAACTGATTCAAATGTATTCTTTTTAATGGCTGAGTAATACTCCATTGTGTATATGTACCACTGCTTTCTTATCCATTCATCTGCTGATGGACATCTAGGTTGCTTCCATGTCCTGGCTATTATAAACAGTGCTGCGATGAACATTGGGGTACACGTGTCTCTTTCCCTTCTGGTTTCCTCAGTGTGTATGCCCAGCAGTGGGATTGCTGGATCATAAGGCAGTTCTATCTCCAGTTTTTCAAGGAATCTCCACACTGTTCTCCATAGTGGCTGTACTAGTTTGCATTCCCACCAACAGTGTAAGAGGGTTCCCTTTTCTCCACACCCTCTCCAGCATTTATTATTTGTAGACTTTTGGATCACAGCCATTCTGACTGGTGTGAAATGGTATCTCATAGTGGTTTTGATTTGCATTTCTCTGATAATGAGTGATGTTGAGCATCTTTTCATGTGTTTGTTAGCCATCTGTATGTCTTCTTTGGAGAAATGTCTATTTAGATCTTTGGCCCATTTTTTGATTGGGTCATTTATTTTTCTGGAATTGAGCTGGAGGAGTTGCTTGTATATTTTTGAGATTAGTTGTTTGTCGGTTGCTTCATTTGCTATTATTTTCTCCCATTCTGAAGGCTGTCTTTTCACCTTGCTAATAGTTTCCTTTGATGTGCAGAAGCTTTTAAGTTTAATTAATTCTTCTGTATTGAGTAAAGCCTCATAGTCAGAGCCCAAAGTATCTTCTGAATTATTTTTGGTCACCAACCATTACATCCCTCAAGCCACCAGTCCTTTGTATAACCAGGGCTCAGGACTTTGACCTCTTTAACTCTTGTGTAAGTTTTAGGCATACAAAAGAAAGACCAGGGTTCTATTTGCACTTCCAATTTGGTTAAACTCAGAATGTACCCCCCAAACATTTCTATCATTGGAGATTCAAAACTTTTCATAACAATCCACAGGAAGTTTTGTTTTGTTTGGGGTTTTTTCCTTACTGCTTATTTATTTAAAAAATTGTGTTGAGGTAGCACTAGTTTATAAGTTTCATGTATGCTACCTTATATTTTTACTTTTGTGCACACTGCGATGTGCTGACCACCAACAATTGGTTTCCATCTCTCACTATACAGTTGATCCTCTTTATCCAACTCACCCTTCACCCAACTCTTACCGTCTGGTAAGAACCACTACTCTGTTCTCTGCAGCTACCTATTTATTTTTGTTCGACTTGTTCATTTATTTTTGTTTGTTTATTTTTTATATTCCATATATGAGTGAAATCATCTGGTCTTTGTCTCTCTTTGTCTGACTTATTTCACTTAGCATAATACTCTCAAGGTCCATTCATGTTGTCACAAATGGCAAGAATTCATCTTTTTTGAATGACTGAGTGGTATTCCATTATGTATATGTGTATATATATTTATATATATAAAATATTATAACATCTTCTTTATCCATTCTTCCATTGACGGGATTAGGTTGTTTCTATACCCTGGCTGTTGTAAACAATGCCACGATGAACACAGAAGTACCTATGTGTTTTTTAATTAAGGGCTTCCCTGATGGCTTAGCAGTAAAGAATCCACCTGCAATGCAGGAGACGCAGGAAATGCAGGTTCGATCCCTGGGTGGGGAAGATCCCTTGGAGGAGGAAATGGTAATATGCTCCAGTATTCTCACCTGGACAACCCCATGGACACAGAAGTCTGCTGCTGCTGCTGCTAAGTTGCTTCAGTCGTGTCCGACTCTGTGTGTCCCCATAGAGGGCAGCCCACCAGGCTCCCCCGTCCCTGGGATTCTCCAGGCAAGAACACTGGAGTGGGTTACCATTTCCTTCTCCAATGCAGGAAAGTGAAAAGTGAAAGTGAAGTCGCTGAGTCTTGTCTGACTCTTATCGACCCCATGGACTGCAGCCCACCAGGCTCCTCCGTCCATGGGATTTTCCAGGCAAGAGTACTGGAGTGGGGTGCCATTGCCTTCTCCGCACAGAAGCCTGGTGGGCCACAATTCAAAGGATTACAAAGAGTTGGACACAACTGAGTGACTGAGCACACATATACATATGTTTTTGAATTAGGTTTTTTTTTTTTTTTTAATTCTTTGGTAAATACCCAGAAGTGAGACAGCTGGATTATATGGTAGTTTTAATCTTAATTTTTTGAGGAATCTTTATACTGTTCTCCATAGTTTTCCTCTGTCCATGGGATTTTCCAGGTAAGAATACTAGAGCTGTTTCCATTTCCTCCTCTAGGGGATCTTCCTGAGCCAGGGATTGAACCCATGTCTCTTGTGTCTCCTGCATTGGCAGGCAGATTCTTTACCACTGCGCCACCTGGGAAACTTTTTTCTGCCCAGCCAACAATGTTCATTGCAAAGCTACTTGGAGTGTAAACCTCTGAACAACTCTTTGAAAAGACAATTAGATACCTTAAATTGTCTTAAATTTAGTAAGAATTCAATCCTGTATGTAAATACCCGAGAGGACATTTGATAAAGAGATGCACTGTTACCCGGAGATGCAGTGTCACTCTGCTCAGTAGCTGGGAAGTTTCCTGTACCACGGATTGAAAGAATTATCCCTCTGTAACATGGGAGCAGTCATCTGAAATTATGTCTTGCTCGGTTCTCCTCCATCCCCCAGAAGTGCAGGAAAGTGACTCAGGTAGGGGGGAAAGTGACATTTTTACCAGGATCTGACTTGGATGCTAGACATGATTGATTCTTTCCTCTTAGGCTGTAACAATCCTGTGAAATATGATGAGTCATCTTTCCCACCACACAGAGATAGCCTTTTACAGAGAAAACAATCCGGAGGAGGACCTTAAGACAGAAAGAATGAGAAAGAGAAAGATAGACACACAGACCGAGCCAGATCCCAGAGAGTGGCGCCCGAGCCAGATCCCAGAGAGTGGCGCCAGAGCAAGGGGTCTCATAATGCCCAAGATCATCTCCTAAAACTTTTCCACATAGAAGCCAAATTTTATGCCTCGTTAATGTGAGGTGATTTCTGTCGCATGTAATCAAATAGAACGCTAGATATTACAAAACAATAACCCACACGAGCAACACCATGGTTACAAAAATACATGAGAGTGCAGCAACCACAAATAATTTCAGAATAACTCAAGCTCTTCATTTGTTTTTTTAACATGATGAAGGAAACAGAGAACCTTAAAAATCCCCCTTTGCCTCCCCCATCCAGCGATTCACACGCGGCAGCTGCTTCTGCTCCTTTACATCTGTCTTCAAATTCCAGTCTCAAGTCAAGATAACCTCCTCCCCCAAAGTTAACCTTCTGAACTTTTGTTCTCTCTTCCTTTCCTCCCTCTTCTCATGCCTAAAGCTCAGAAGAACTTGTCTGTCAAAGCAGGACTCTCCGAGCTGAACTCACCTCAGAGCACAAGAAGACATGTTAGCAAATGAGGGAAAATGGGGAATGTCCACGTGTGCCTCATTTTTGTCCCATTGCTCCCCTTTAAAAATGTAATAAAATGAAAAAAACACACGCATTTATTTTTAAGGGTACATAAATGTGGTTTAACATTTGCTTTTCTTTGCTAACGCAATGCCTTCCACATACATATTAAATACGTCATAGCACATTACAAAAAAAAGAAATTAATGACTAGGTGAATTACTGAATGAACAAGAAAGGAATGTATGAATAAATGTAAAAATATAACATTAGGGATTGGGGGAAATTATTACTAAGAAATTAAAGTCATGGTCAATAAATGCTTGACACCTACAAGACTAAAAAATACATTTCTAAAACCCAACTCATTCTTTCACATGCATAAAAACAGAACAAAAAAGAAAAAATGAATTTTGAAAGTAGAAGCAAGTCATGTGTGTGTGTGTGTGTGTATAGAAAGCTATCTACAATTTAAATAATCCCAGTGGTAGCTGTAACCAAGTGTATTAATTAGAATTCTTTGCAAGCCACAGCAGAGAAGGCAATGGCAACCCACTCCAGTACTTTTGCCTAGAAAATCCCATGGACGGAGGAGCCCACGACTTCACTTTCACTTTCACTTTCATGCATTGGAGAAGGAAATGGCAACCCACTCCAGTGTTCTTACTTGGAGAATCCCAGGGATGGGGGAGCCTGGTGGGCTGCCGTCTATGGGGTCGCACAGAGTTGGACACGACTGAAGCGACTTAGCAGCAGCAGCAGCAAGCCACAGAGAACAAATCTGAATAAATAAGACATAAATGTATTTATTGGGAGAAGTATTTTTTCCCCACCGAACCTCCATCTCCTTCCTCTTATCTTTGTAAAATATCCCCTGTTTTGTTTGTGTGTCTATTTATCCCTCGCTCATTATGGCTCAGGGTTAGATCCTAACTGAACAGAAGTCATTTCCATCCCTGAAACCAGTTTATGCATATATGACACTGTGAGATGTGTGGGGAATTCTTCTAATGGGTTTCTGAGAAAAGCTTTCCTTAATTGCAGAGAGAGACCCAGGTAAGAAAAAAAATCCCTTCTCCCATGTCTGGAAAGAGGGATGTGGAGAGGATGTGATGACTAGATTTCTGTAGCTTTCTTGTGAACATAAGAGGGACAGCCAATGAGAAGCTTACCTATCAAGATGAAAGAGTGGAATGATAAAAGACACTCTACATCCACAATTCTTGCTCCCAAAATGGTAATTTTCTCAGAGCAACTTACTTGAGCCAGGTTTTTCTGTTTTTCTGCAACTGACAAACTCCCAGGGATAGAGAATCATATTAAAGGGAGGCTGGACATTGGCTTGGGATTGGTTGGAGCCCCAGAAGCTATGGAGGTTAGGAAGCAGAACCCAACAAGAGCTACCTTTTGGTGAAAACAGCCAGGTTGGGTATGTACTAGGTCAGATGGACTAGAATTCCAGCATTGTCTTTTTGTTCCTCTATTCAAGATAACATCCAATTCCCACGCCTGATTATATTCAGTAAGAAAGAATCAACTCCTCAAACAGGATTTTAGATTCCAAGAGAAGGTTAGGTAGATGTTGAGCAGCCAAAAATGTCAAGTGTCTACAACATCAACAAATTAAAACTTCTTGTATTATGGGTTTTCTTATTTTTTTTAGTATTCATTCTCAGGGGCTTCCATTTCTCCTAATCATTTTCTGTCCTTATTTCCTGCTTCCATATCATTCTACACATCTTTATTTTAAATCACACCTTCTGCACTGTTACTCCTGTCTGCCTTGTCTATGCCTTCATTCCCCAAATGTGGAAATAAATCAAGTCAGTTCTTTGTCTCAAAATTTCAGCGGAGTTTTGAAGTTACAGATGGAGATTACATTGATGTATAAGCTGAGAACCGAGTGTAATATACCCCTCTACAAAAAAAAAAAAAAAAAATTATAATCAACTATATCCCACCATGAGGAATTTGTTGCTGGATATGTTATCTTTAGGTTCTAGTGTATTCCTATCTTAAGACTATATTCTTTTCCTCTCTACCATTTTTTTTTCAATTTCCCCAAGTTCCTTTAATTTCATAAACAGAATATGTCTCCATCTTGTACTCAAAATCAAGCTTGTAGTCTCTCTCTCTCTCTCTATATATATCCAAGAGCTCATTAAACAGCTTTTCAATGGTTTATCTACCTCAGATTTGTATCCTTTAAAACACAAAGCACTGGGATGGCTTTGGAATTAGTTTTTCATTTATAGAATACAAATTTTAGGAAGTGTTTCTCTCCTTACTAATCTCTGTAAGCAGAAAGGGAGTAATTTAAAGATTTCTCCTTCTCAATTGCACAGAAAAACCTGCAGAGAGGAGCTGGTTTTGTTTTTTATCCTTTTCTTTTTTTTCTTCCCCATCCTTCTTCAACTTCTCCTCCTTTTCTGTCTTCTCTCCACCCAATACAAGTACTGTCATTTTAACTTATTCTTATGCCCACAATTTAAATGAAGAACAAAGTGTGAAATCCAGCCTAAAGGAAAAGGGGGAAACGGCACCTTGTCATATGACCACTAGTCACAACTCTGCAATGTACTAGCAGTATGATTTTGAGATGCTTCTTCTGAAGTTTGGAACTAAAGCTATGGTTTACCTATATCATAAGGATATTAGCAAGACTAAATGAGATGATGGATGAAAAAGTGCATCCTCAACTATCAAGAACTACCCAAATGTAACAGAATGAATACCAGATGGTGGATTCCGTCACAGAAAGCCCATGAGAACAAAGCTGCTGACTATGTGTGAGAGAAGGACTTCCTAGGTGGTGCTAGTGGTAAAGAATCTGCCTTCCAATGCCGGAGACATAAGAGACTCAGATTTGACCCTTGGGTCTGGAAAATCCCCCGGAGAAGGGCATGGCAACCCACTCCAGTATTCTTGCCTGGAGAATCCCATGGACAGAGGAGCCTGCTGGGCTGCAAGTCCATTGAGTCGCACAGAGGTGGAGACCACTGAAGCAACTTCACACACAACACACATGTGATAAAAGGCAGGCGCTCAATCAAAGAGCAGAGAACCCCAGCACTGAGACTTTGGGGTGCCAAGATCAGAGTGAGGCCAAAAACAAGATTTGACTCGAGATGAAGAGCTACTAGAATCCTTTTATTTCTTTTGCACAAACAGATTTGATCTCTGAGGTTGCTTCAGGTCCAAACTTAAAAGAAATCTCACTCTGCTCTTTCTTCTTTAAGGATGAAGGAGCAAAGAGTTAATTACCTTGTTATATTCATCTCTCTTCCAAACTTTCCACATGGGCTTTTTTCTTAATTAGCCATCATATGAAACTAGAAGAATATTTATTATTTATTGTGTGTATTAAATTTTATGTCTTTTCTTCTTAACTTCTAAAATGGGTGAATTTACTACTTTTCATATTTTTCTCCTAAAAAAGAAATGTTTTTGGTTGTTGTTATTGTAGCTTTTATTGTTTGTTTAGTTGTAGTCCTCTTGTGACTTTTCTTTGGGTCAGTAATTCTTCATAAGGACAAAATTCTTTTCTTCATAAATGAGAAAAAGCTTCTGGTGTATTTTAGATTAATTGGAAGATGCAAATAGTTTCCCATACGTTTTTCTTATTCTTAATGCTTTTCGTTTTATCATTTACCCAATTTATATATGATACCTATAAATGTCCACTGAGTATTGGTTAAGTTATATGGCTTAAATTCAAGGCTCTGTAGTAACTTATTAAAGTATATTTTATAAAGTGATTTTGGTCATCAAGATAATATTACTATACAATGACTCATGTGCATATGTGGTTCATTGCCATGGTACTAAGTCAGCTCTAAAGGGAACATGAAATGTACACCTATATGCCAATTTCAGAATCAATTATATATCTGCTGCAATTCATTAGACTTAGGGATTCCAAATGGTTTATACACTTCAAGGCTTGCTTAACTGGTTAAGAATATAACTGCTAGCCAAGGTACTGAGGAGTAAAGTGTGTCTCAATAATTCCTCCATTTAAAATCTTCTTTATTTTTACCCCTACAGTAGGTAACATATAATAATACATTATACATAGTCTTGTTTATTTTGTGTATGTAAAATGCTTTGAAAGCTTCGTCCCCACCTCCTTGTGTGCATATGGATGTTTAATGTAACATTCTTCAGAATGTTATGCTCAAAGGAATTCCCTGGTGATTCAGTGTTTAGGACTCTGTGCTCTCACTACCAAGGGCTGGAGTTCAGTTCCTGGTCTGGGAACTAAGATCCCACAAGCTGAGTGGCACGGCAAAAAAAAAGTTAGGCATGAATGGAAAAACTGGTCCACAAGTATCAATCAAGATTCACTTAAGAGTTTCCCTTAGCTGTTTAATATCTCAGTGAATGATGATGATTTTAATGAGTGTCTTATGTTGGTCAAAGCAATTTTGAAAGCTGTTTGATAAGCTTCTTTTATCCCAGTTACAGTTTTTGCTTCTCTCATCTGTCTTCCTCTCCACTTCCTTCAATTTCTTTCCTCTGTATCCCTCACATTTCATTTTGTTTTTATATTCTTTTGTACTCTTTGTACACTTAAGCAATTATTTAGGAAAAAAAGAGTCTGGCATTTTCCTATTGTAACTCAAAGGAAACCAAGCTTGAGCATATCTTTATGACAGAAAGACCCAGTAGGTTCATTGTGGGGTGGAAAATCTGACCAGAAAGGAAAAAAAAATCCCAGATTTAAAAAATGTAACAATTAGATTTTTTTAAATGTATATATAGTGCAGTTTGTTTACTCAGAAAAAAGGACTCTTAATATTCTTAATTATGTGTAAGTAAATAATCTAGATTGATAGAATTTTAGATGAAGCTGCTAAAGCTAAAATGCTTAAGAAAACAGATATTGCTAAATGGAAAAGGAGGTACTGTACACAGCACGCGTTGAAAACTCAGCTAAGTAAAGTACCGATAACACCCCTAGGTAATTGGGAGAGTGTTTTCATATTTCTGCATGTGTTTGTCTATAAAAGCATTTCAAGGTGTAGCTTTCTACTGATTCAACCTTGCTAAAAAAATTAATCAAGGAACCATCATTTGCTAATCACTGTTTTTTAATCACATTTTCCAAATCTTTTTCAGGAAATGTGTGTTTTTAGTTTCTCCTTCTTGAGAAAGCTACCCCCTGACATGAGACTGACCCTAAAGCCACCTCTGGACTTCAACACCATGTCTGCCCTGAAAAGAAGCCTCAGTTGCTGAATTTTTCCAGTTTGCAAAGAAAGGAACTCTGTACTAAACTTGAGTTTGTAACTTAAAAATAAAACCCCAAACCTGCCCATCTACTGCAAATAAATGTACTCCCTTTGTTTCATGGTATGCAATTAGATGCATTTGAAATAAAAGGTAAGTTACATCAGAAATCTTGGAGACAAGCATGTACTATTTTAAAACAGGGAATGTCAAATGTTGTTTTTCAATGCAGTACCAAGGGGTATTTCACAGGTAATTTCTCAGGGCTGATGCTAGCTAATTATTAGCTACCGTACCCTGCCTCCCATTCTAAGTGAATATCTCCTGGCAGAAAGACACAGCTAGGAGTGTTTTGTTTCATTTGTCCTTGGAGTTTTTATCAGCATCAAGAAGGTGGACTGAGCCAAAGTTAGAAGAATTCTGGAGCTAAGCAAAAAGCGACACATTTAACAGCCCCCATTAATTGGGGCTGTTACATGATTAATTTGAGAAAAACAGAAAAGACCGATTTCTTTACAACTCACAGTTGGATGCAATGCACTAAAAGTAATCCTGTAAATTACATTTTAAATCTTCAACATATTCCAAGCAGATAAAATAGTGGCATGATTGACCAAACTCCTTTAAAAAGTACACATATTACGATGCATCATAGTTATAAACAGATGGTATTTGGCCTCCTTCCTATTCTCAACATTTGGAATTTCTAAACTATGTGAATTAAACAATAATATTTTATAAACATACAAGGGATTTTGCTCACTGCTTTGTTAACATAGAAATTATACAATGCTGACATTTATTTAAATTTTAAAAAGTAAACAACAGTGTGCATTGAAATAAAGCAAACTAAAATCAACACAGAGAAGTATGTTCTGTGTGCATATTACCTACAATGGCACTGGCCTTTTTAAGGGAAGACATACTGGGTTGAAGAACAAATGGTGGCTTAGATGGGACTAATACTTTATACTCCAAAGGTTCATTTAACACCTCTCTGTAAACAAGGGATATTTATACCATAATTGGCTATTTGACCATCACTGTTCATTTACAATGTAACCTGCTATTATGGAGTTAAAAGACGTTCCCCTTCATTGGCTCATCAGTTCTCACAGTAGTCAAAGTGTACTCACAGTTTTAAAAGCACTTCCACAAACAGGGATCATTCTGACACTTGTACTCTGAATGAGAAACATTATCATTATATCAATAAGTAGGTATTTTTTCCTTTGAAGGATATTATTGCCAGAAAGAAAAGGAAATGTATCCGAGCTCAGTGTCATTTCCTGAGATTCCTTTCTAAAATTACAACTTTAACCCTTTGGCCACATTTTGGAAAGGAGATCCATCTGGTTGATGCACAAAATAGAAGGCACTCGGTTTTCAAACATTCTTCTCAGATATGCAAAGTTGTGTAGTGATGAATAAATAATGAATCAGATATTTCAATCCATTTTATGATTTTTGAAAGCCCTGATTATCACTGTTTACAGACTCCATTGTCTCTATGTACTTCCCAAATGTTCTTGCTCTGCCTTTCAAGGATGAGCTTGGGTTGGCCACCCTCTCCTACCTCGGTTTACTCCTAGACTGCTCTTTCTCACATTTTAAACATTTTAAATCAGCCAACCTCTATCTTCAAGTCTACAATTTGAGGAATATTTCAAACCAGATGGGGTAATATCTTGAGCTATGGATGCCAGTGATGGTCACCAACACTCCAGCTAAGGTTTCTTATCTTTGGTCACTGCAGTGCACCACTTTGGCCTACAATCTCTATAGGTGGGAAACAAAGAGGAAAGTATGCCACAGTCTGCTGCTGCTGCTAAGTCACTTCAGTCGTGTCTGACTCTGTGCGACCCCATAGATGGCAGCCCACCAGGCTCCGCCGTCCCTGGGATTCTCCAGGCAAGAACACTGGAGTGGGTTGCCACTGCCTTCTCCAGTGCATGAAAGTGAAAAGTGAAAGTGAAGTCGCTCAGTCGTGTCCGACTCTTAGCGACCCCATGGACTGCAGCCTACCAGGCTCCTCTGCCCGTGGGATTTTCCAGGCAAGGGTACTGGAGTGGGGTGCCATTGCCTTCTCCGATGCTATACACCCTAGATGGTCAGAAAAGCAAAGGGGCCTGCTGAAACCACAAACAAGGCGCATTTTTCTCTGACACACACAGTCTTAAATGTGTACACACAAATAAATACCTAATGACAAATAGTAATACTAGAGGGAAGGAGGTCCTTTTAAAAATAAAGACGCCTACAAATGATATTTAACGTTTTCCCAAGTTTTTTGGAAATCAATGCGATGCTTCTAAATATTCTTCTACCTAAACACTGCTTAACTTCTCTGTCGCCCCCCCCCGCCCCCCTCCCCGCTCTCTTTGCTCCACCTAAATAACCAATTGGTAGTCAGGAGGAGAAAGTTTGCAATCTAGAACACAGGTATGAAGTGAAAGGGAAAGCAACCTTAGGGCTGGCAGTGGGATTAAAATCACAAGTCTGAATATGTGAGAGAGTTGAAGAGGAGTGTTTTAACATTAATAGCCAGAATCTTTGCCTGGAGAGTTGCAGTGCCCATCCCTACTCCCTTCTCTGTTTTTGCTTAAGTTAAAATTTTTTAAAAGGACAGAGAGAGAGAAATCATTCTCTTTGCTTTCGCTTCATCTTCATTGGATTCTCTCCCTGAGATTTGATACTGGCCGACTCAAGGCACCAGGTTCAGTAAAATACTGAGAAGAATTCTGCCCGTTAGGGCTGCGCCGCCTTCCCGGTGGTGCGGAAGGGGACCGGTCAGCCCGGCACGAAGCAGCAGGGCAGACCTGGGCCACCCGCCACGTGTGCGTGTGTCAGCATGTGACCGTCGGTGCGCGCGTGCCAGGGAGCGTGCCCGCGTGTGTGCGTGACAGTGTGCGCGACAGTGTGCGCGTGTCGGGCTGTGCGCGCGTTGGCGTGCGCGTGCCGGCGCGGCTCTGCCCGGAGTCCGCGCAAGAGTGAGCGGGAGCGCGGCGGTCGCTCGGGGCTCGCTCCGTCCGGTCGCCTGGGACGCTTCCAGCGGCTTCGCGGCTCCTCTGGCTCTCGGTGCTGGGCTCAAGCGCTGCCGAGGGGACTCGGTTAGGACTCTGCGCCCTCGACGTCCTACTGTGCCCCGTTTTCTCGCGCCCGGAGAGGTGTCGAACTACCTCCAGACGCTTTGGACGGGACCCAACGGGGCATCGAGGGCGAGCGCCGCCTCGAACCGGAGCTCGGGCACATCCGCCTGGGGGAGAAGGTGCGCGGCGAGCACCCGGAGGCCCCGGACCCTCCCAACCCTTCTCGGTTTCGGAGGCTCCGGCACGCTGTCCTCCCGACGCTGGGCGCAGGCTCGTCGGAGGCTTGGGGCTGGCGCCCGGGCGCGCGCTTTTGGGCAGGCCAGCGCTGCGTAAGGCCGAGGCCCGCACGCTCCGCCGCCACCCCTCTCCTCACGGCCCAGTCGGGCCACGCCAGCCCCTACCCTGCGGCGCAGGGCTAGACCTGACCGAGGGCGGAAGATCTGAGAGGAAGGGAGGGAAGGAGCAAAGAAGTAGCCGGCCCCAGACAAGGAATCCTTAATTACAGATTAAAAGGCAAGCAAAACCGTACACATTTTCCATGTGTCAGCTGACTGCCACGACAAAAGGAAATACAGAATGCTGGGTGGGGTCGGGGTGCGGGGGGGGGGGGAATGCCTCTTCTCATCGCTCTCGCCCCACACCCCTTTTTTAACAGGGCAAATGTAAAATAACATCAGGCAGTGGATGACTCTGGGTAGGTGGTGCCTGGGGCCGGATCGCAGCTGCTCACTCCTCGTGTAGGAGGACCGTTTGCTGATGCACCCAGAGGTCCTGAGACCCTCTATATATTAAAAAAAAAAAAAGACTAGAAATACTCCGTTAGAGTACATTTCGTTTCCTAAAAACGTTTTAAAACACATTTTTAATATTTGACGGTTAAAGTAACAGGCATGCATACACGTGCACGTTTTGTTTCGCAATTTTATAGATGAAGTTTTTTTTTTTTTCCCCTTTGCCTGGCATCACAGGATTAGAAATCCAGGAGCAAAGTTGAGCCCATAGAAAGGGAACTTAGCTGCAAGCACCAGAGAGCACAAGGTTCTCGATGGTTCTGGACTCTGGAGGAAAAAGGAGAGATGTATGCGTTGATACCTTTTCTCTTATTATGATCGCAAAACAATCTCTACCATGTTTCCTGGGATTTAAGATGCCGCTTCAACTCCGTGACGTCCTAAATCCTTCACTTAGGGTAGGGTGGTGTTCAGAAGCCAAATCCCACTCTGTGACCATCACACATCTCTAGTTCTAGGCCCTCAATTTTTAACACTGAAACTAAAGGGATGACCTTTGAGGATCACCCCGAGCCACCAGGCATTGCACTTTTCCGTATTTTATTCCTCTTGTTGCGGAGTCAGCTTGAGAAATAAAGGTATTTGACTCTGTTTGTTAGTAATCGGTTTACTGAGAAAAATGATGCAGCAGGTTGGAAGCAGTAAGACCACCTTGCTTAGTCATGTTACCAGCCTTCCTCTGTGTAGGTATTCTCCTGTATTTTATTTGTAATTTTTCCACCAGTGCCATTTTCCTTACAGCATTAAAAAAAAAATTCAAAGTGCTTTTTCATGTGATTCCAGTTAAGTGATTTGCCCACACCCCAAATAATGCTATTTGCATTCAAGATTAATAGCTGCATATCAGTAATTCTTAAATACCTCCTGATCCATATTTTCACTTTAAATGATTCCGTTATTGGCCAGACAAACGCCTGAACCAGTAAGTTCGTGGACTGGTTGCCAGCCAAATGACAGAAGCATTCCACTCAGGGAACGCGATTAAATTTCTGCTGTCCTCGCTTCTACTGCGGAAGGTAGAGAGCCTTCCTTCCTTATTTGCCACTTTTCCCAGAAGTGGCAGTAGATGAGCAGATTAATAAATTGCTGTAAATCACAGTAGGTTCCAAGCCTCCCCCACCCTTTGATACATATTTGGGAAAATCTTTAAACTCTACTCTGAAGCATCCAGTCTTGATTTAGCCACATGCACTCCACATTTTGACTTTCTCTTTCAGCAAAATAAATAAGGTGAAAGAGCAAATTAAGAGTTTTTTTTTCCTTATAGTTTCCCTGTGTTTGGGAGGATCACTCTGCTATCGTTGTTTTAAGCCAGTTTTGTTAGTTCGTGTTTTTACCACCCACCAAAAAACAGCACAGGATCAACTTTATATTAATAAATGATGTTCATGACTAGGTTTCTAAATGCCAGAGTTATGATTTATTATTTTTAATGGGTGGAGAAAGGAGAGCAGCAATAAAACCAGCCCCTAAGTCATTCAAAATCCTTGGCTTCACACTTCTGTTTTTTTTTTTTTTTTGCCTTTTAAATTTCATCTAAATTTCCTGTAAGTTCTATTATGGACTAATTTTTTTTTTTTTCCATTTACCTGTGTCCATAGCTTCAAACACTATGTTATTATAGTTAAATTTATGAAAAGCATTATGTTCCCCTTTTCTACTTTCTAAGTGTTTATAACTGTCTCTATTTATCCCCATCCCGCTAAGAATTTCACAATAAAATCCTGTACCAAATAAATTAAAATCTACATCTTCAGACACCCCAGGAAGAAGGCATTAATCCACTTAGTCAAATATCCAGACCTCCCCTCTCCATTGCAGCTCTTCTTAATGTAACATTTAGTAATTGCAGCTGGCTCCTTATCCTCGCCTCCCTCCCTTTCATTCTGAATCATATTGGCCTTGTTTAACCTTCATTTCCTTTCCTACCCCCCACATTTGTCCACGTACTTTTTCTTTGACCATGTTTGTCTTTCTTTTTGCTGCCTGGATTGAAAGCAATAAATAGAGCTTTCTAAGACCTTAATACTTTCTGTTAAAATCCCATTCTTCCTCCCTATCCCACTACTAATGCTTTGTACAATTTTTATGCATCCTTTGGTTGCGAAGTTACTGCTCTATATTTTTCTGATTGATCATTAAGTTATGCTGGCTTTTGAGAACTGCCTCCATAATCCTGAAGCAAAGGCTTTTTACTTGGCATGCTCTTTGCCTTTGGAATGCCTTTCCTGGCAAGGACAGGCATTTTGGTTTGACTATGATTCTTAAGTTACAATTCAAGTCTAATTTGTTCAGTTAGGTTTCTACTCGAAGCAGCTCTGTTTCTCACTGTTAAGTGCTCCATGAGGCTGCTTAGTTAAAGGGTGTGCTGTAAGCTCAAGATGTAATACACTTACATTGTACTTGATTATCAGTTTTCAAAGACAGCTGCATGCTTTGATATCTGTGTAAGGAAATATCAGAAGATAATATACCATTGGTATTTATTACTCTATAATTAAGGATGTGTCAGTGTTTCCCTTTAAAAAATGCTATTTTCAGAAATTCATATCTCAGGCATAAATTTCCCTATGAATTACAGTCTAATACTGTATTAGAAGTATCTTAAAATTATTCCTCCTCTTCCTTTTCTTCCTGGGGAAGTAAGTTTCAGGATGTAATTTCTGGGTTATCTATTGGGGATGAGACGAAGCGGGCCCTTGCTGCACAATTAAAGGTGCTTCTGCACTGATGCCAGCTGCCCCCTCTGCCCTAGGCCCTTTGCACAGGGCGAGATCGTGGGGACTGCCTTCTGGATAGAGGGCCAGCCTATCTGTTTGATAGGTAGCGTCTACATGTATGATGTGAAAGGCAAAAAGACTCCGCTATTCAGAAACATCACAGGTACCAGAAGTCAGAGAGTTTAGGACCAGAAGTCAATTTTTTTGCATTCCTCTCCTTATGATTGCTTGGACTACAAGTATAACCAGGCCAGGCAGGAGGAACATGAAATTAATCTATAGCCAAGTACTAGCAACTTCTTTGTCTGTGTTTCTTCTGATAGTAAGAGGGGGAGGGAAGGGGGAAAAGATGGACAGATAGATATATTCCCCTTCACCTCCTTTAAGGAATGGTCTGCAGAAGGAAATGGCAGCCCACTCCAGTGTTCTGGCCTGGGAAATCCCATGGACAGTGGAACCTGGTGGGCTATAGTCCATGGAGCTGCAAGTGTCAGACATGACTTAGTGACTAAACCACCACCAAACTACTATACCACTTGACCAAATGAGTTGACCACAACCTCCTGAAAGAGACTGAAGTCTAGACCTGTGTCTACATGGGACCCAAAGCAACTCAGCCAGGACTCAGCCCTCAGTGTCCTCACATCTAAAATGGGGAAGTTACAAATGCTGTACCAGGAGGGCCAGGGAAGTTACATCATGTGTAAGTCCTACAGAGTGTTAAGACCACAGGGAGTGGCAAGGGCCTGGGATGGGATGTAGCAACCCAATGCTTCCCTACAGATATAGTAACAGTCATAATAAAAATACTTAAAATATGAGCAAAACCACAGGGTCTCTCTTGCCCCTTTTTCTACCAACTACGTGTGTGGGCCACCTCCTGCTGCCCTTTGCCTGGTGAGGGGAGAAATAATAGGGAACCAGAGGTCCCAGTGAGTCATCAACACTGAACTTGGTGCTTCCTGAAAGGCTGGAAGGTGACAATGACACTGTCCTATGCAGAGAAAGGCTTATACAAAGACACAAAACATCCTTCTGTTTCTATAAGGCAGTCTGGCTCCTACATAAGCCTTAACATGATGCCTTAATTTTCTCACTTGTGAAATGGTGATGGAAACATTACATTTTCAGATATAAAGGACTTCAAATTCCTTGAGAAAAGTGTTACGTAAGTATTTCCAGTAGGAATCCCATCTTCCAGCATTCCATCTTGGGTCTGCTATTTAAATGCAGTAACTAATACGACAGTACACATTTTAGATCATCTTCTGTGTGCCTGCATGCCAAGTCGCTTCATTCATGTCCAACTTCTGCAACCCTATGGGTTGTAGCCCGCCAGGCTCCTCTATCCATGGGATTCTCTAGGCAAGAATACTGGAGTGGGATGCCATGCTCTCCTCCAGGGAATCTTCACAACCCAGGGATCGAAGCTGCATCTCTTCCGACTCCTGCATTGCAGGTGGATTCTTTACCGCTGAGCCACCAGGGGAAGTACCAGATTATCTCTTAGGAAACATCAGTTCTTTGTATCTGTTTATGGGAACCACGAAGAACCTGTCCTAGGGTTGAAAGTCATTACCACAGAGATATGGGAGAAAAAGGAAATCACTAAGGTGGACTTCCCTGGTGGCTCAGATGGTAGAGCGTCTGCCTGCAATGCGGGAGACCCGGGTTCGATTCCTGGGTCGGGAAGATCCCCTGGAGAAGGAAATGGCAATCCACTCCAGGCACTCTTGCCTGGAAAATCCCATGGACAGAGGAGCCTGATAGGCTACAGTCCATGGGGTTGCAAAGAGTCAGACACAACTGAGTGACTCTACTTTCAAGGTGGTGCTAGGTGCTGGGAGGACCCCAGAAGGCACTGACCCCCAAATTCCAAATTAGAAAATGGGCCACAGGATGTGGGGATTCTGAAGTCATATGTAACTCACATGCAGCTAGGGCATCACAGATACTTGGAGGATTCCTTTTCATGGGATGACGACAATGAAAGCCTTTGTCTTAAAGAGGAAAGGGAACAGGTAACAATGCAGGAAGTGGGTAGAGCGGTTAGCAGCTCAGACAGCTCTGTGCCCTACCACAAAGCTCTGAATTTTTCAAGATAAAAAAGACCAGCTCATATAATAACTTCCTCCATCTTCCTCTCTTGACTCTTCAAAAAGGAGTTTCTGGAGCCCTAGTTTTCCATTTTCTATTTGTAACGCCACACACATTAGTCAGAAACGGTGATCATTAGCCCCAGGAAAAAGGAACCCACAGACAGTAAAGTTCAACTTCCTTCGTAGTATGGGTTGTTTCAGGGTCAAGGTTAAGAGCTTGGCTCCCAGTAAGCCAAGGAAAGTCTTCTCATGCAAAACTGGTGGTGCATTTCCACCACCACTGGTGGAAAAAAAGGGCAGTTTCTTTTACTGTTTAAAGGAAAATGGTTTTCTGACTCCATCCATCAACTGAGAAACGTTAAGAATGGCTTGGTAGCAGAGTATTACAGCTCCTATATTACACATGGTAACCCAAACATCTACAGCTCCTATCAAAAATGTAGATCCAGTAATAACATTTAAGACATACAAAAAGTCATAAAGGGTAGAAATAAGACTTTGTGTGCTATGACCCAGCTTAAGATACAGACCATTTCTTAAGGTACTGCACCTTTGCCAGTTATGTGTCTAATCTTCCTACCATCACTCCTCTGACTTAACCATAATTGTAAACTTGGCGCTAATTCCCAAGTTTTCTGTTATACTTTAAGCACACAGGTACATATCTTTGAGCATCCTGTAGAACTGTTTACATAGTTTAAAACCTTTCCCAATTACATCTTAATGAATAATTGTGAGGGGAGGGCAGGTTATCGCAGCACTGGTCGTTGTAAATCTCAATTCACATTTTAAAATGAAACTTGTTTTCCAGTTTTCCACAGAAACAGAAAGGCACTTAGGGTGACACCTGTCAATAGTCAATAGAAGAATAAAACTCATAGAATATGTCAACATTAAAAGACAGCATGGACTCTCATTTGAAAACTGATTCTCTCATCTGCAGAAAGTATCTTGAGACTGAAATGAAAAATTTTTTTGTGGCTCATAATATTTCTGGGTAGCAGATGCTTTCTCAAAAACAGATTTTACTTTTAAAAATATCAAATATAATTAACACCTTCAACATAAAATGAAATCTTTTCTTCCAGATGCATTTCAAGGTGTTGAAGTGAATTTGTGCAGCCCTCTATGGCTGAGTTTTCACTGCCTTATTGACTGTGCTGCCATCTTTATGTGGCAAGTTTGAAGAACTGAGAGCTGGAGCAGGACATTAAAAATTAACCATATCTGAAGGATGCTTGTTAAACCAGGTGCATTTGGGGAAAGGTCTTTTGATCTATTCCCAATTAACCTGGTATAAATAAGTATATTAAGAACTAGGTGCTCTTCTGTTTATTACAGAAACACCTTGCCAGAAACACAGGTTAGGTAAATTTGGGACAAGCATCCTGAACACTGTGTCAGGGTTGATAATGGGCAGACTTTTAAAGACATTTAAGATTAAAATTGGCTTAATGATTAATGTAAAAGAGAATAAAATGAACAGAATTGAACGTTTAAAAAAAAAAACAAAAATTTTCAACATCTATACTCAAAATAAGAAATAATGGGAGTGTCTGCTCTCTTTAGTGAAAGTGAAGAAAGCAAGGGGCTTCCCAGGTGGCGCTAGTGGTAAAGAACTCGCCAGCCAGTGCTGGAGACTTGAGAGAGGAGTGTTCAGTCCCTGCCTGGGTCGGGAAGATCCCCTGGAGGAGGACAAGGCAACCCACTGTAGTATTCTTGTCCAGAGAATCTCATGGGCAGAGGAGCCTAGAGGGCTACAGTCCATAGGGTTGCAGAGAGTTAGACAAGATTGAAGTGACTTAGCAACAGCACAGCACAGCGCAAGCAAAGCAGGAAGTAAAGAGTCAGCTTGTACTGTCGATTTTCCTTAACAAAATATGGGTTAACTGAATAACCCTCCATGCCACCATATCATGGGTGTTGAGAAGCACACAGGCACATACACACACATATACAGTTATCTTTTCATATGTTACAAATGATACATTTACAAGACTTTTCATTGCTTATTTGCACCAATACCAAATCCAACAGTATAGTTTTAAGAAATGACCACTTTATTGCAAATTTTTATTCCAGAAGTAATGCTGGCACAGCTAAAGCCAAAATTTGATTTGAGTTTATGGGTGTAGAAAAATATCTTTGTACACAGGTAACTTGCAATATTGTGTTTGCCAAAATCAGGCAAATATTTAAGTGTTTCAGATGCACTATCTGAATGGTAATTAATATTGTTTTCCCGTGAATTAAAAAAAAAGTATATATGGATAGTTACGCATATAATACACAATTCACTATGAAATGTGAGCTCATCATTTTCAGGATAGTAGGACATAATGAAATAAGCACTGTCTCTTGGCTGTGAGAGTATAATATTGTTTTGAGAGACGTCATCTATAACACAGCACCTTTCTAACTGAAGCATCCCTTTAGATGCTTAACCCTGCTCAGGAGAAGAGTCTAAAAAGCTCTTAGGCCCTTTTATATTAGCTTTTGCACTCAAAAGGAACATAACCGATAGATTCCAAGTTTCACAGTCTCAGACCAGAAGGGACTTCTCAAATAATTCTTGAGCCCTTTGTTTTATGGGCTAATTTGTCCAGTGCCTTCTCAGAACGGGAGGAGGACTCAAATCCAGTGCTGTGATGTCCATCATACATAGGGCTCTCACACTGATCAGGGAGGACTCTGTGCAGAGATAGAACCTGTTGTTTCTGCTTCTTACTCTCCCTGCTTTTAAAATCCTTGGCCTCCTGGGCCTTGAACTGCTGCTTTTCCTGATCTGCAAGACTGCCTCTATCTAGAGGGCTCTACCTTCATCTATTTCCTGCTTACACTTTTGCTACCTGTCAGATGGGTCCTACCAGACTTTTGAACCAGTGCCCCCTCTGTCTCAGATGACTGCTAGACAACTCAGTCCTTCTAAAAGCCAAGGAGCCAGGCTTGGCCCTTGTCTGCCCCCTTCCCCCTGGCTGCTCCTCACTTTGCAGCTTATAGAAGTTATTCATTTCAAAAGCTAGGAGAGTTACAATTTACCTGTCAGTAAACAGAAGATGGTTTATCAACAGACTTTACCTTAATGACTACAAATGTTTACCTCCTGCTTTCCAGAATGCAAAGAAAATCTTGGAAATGTCATAATATCTCACAAACATTTGCAAAACAGATCCTTGTTCATCGGGAAAAGAAACAATTGTATTCGTTGTCTCTGACACAAGGAAAGTGTTCAGAGAGAAACATACAGATAGATGTACACGCTTACATGGAAATGAGATGTGTTAATTAAAAATTGCAGTGGGCACTTTATTAAAAATTTATTTTACAATCTAGCCATTCAAAATATCTTGACATTAACAAATACACCAGCTTGACTATTGGAATCATAAGTGATTTATCTTGAGAAGATTATATTTGTAGCTGGATGCAAATATTTTTGACAAATATTTATATCAAAATTACTGGTTTTGTAAGAAGTATTTTTATTTCTCTATTTTTATGCCTGGAAAAGAATTAAAACAAGTATCTCTGTGTTCATTTTATGGGCGAGACGGCCCCGCTTAGTGTATTTCCCATGTTTGTCTGAATTACAGCTGTTTATCTTGCAACTTTCTTTAAGATAAATTAAATGCAAATGTAACTCTGTGAATCATGGGAATACCTGCCAGACTTCTTATTAATACCTTCACTTAAAACCCTGGTGCCAGGGAGTCATTAATTTGCTAAAAGAAAAGTGCTAGAGCAGCTCTTTGCCCACAAACAATTCCGAGATGGCTGCCCAATTAGTCAGTAGCATTCTGATCCTCCTTTCAGGCCCCGTGGCCCTCTGAGGACACAAGAAGGCTCTGATGATAACCTGGCAACCTAGGTAGAAACCCAGCCAAGTGAGAGCGTTTGAAGCTGCAGTTTGGCTGCCATCGTGTCGGCGAAAAGAAAGAATTCAGGCACCATGTCATCCAGTACAAAGGATAAAAACGGATTCAACCGGAAATTCAATGTGGCACCACATATGGGATACATGAGTGCGGTTATACAACAGGCCACATATTTTTTTTTGAACAGTCTCCTCCATGTGATGCTGAGGACATGTGTAACCATCATAACGTCTCTAGGAATCTGTATTTAATTTGAGTTGGGGTGGTGGCAGGGATTGGAGATCTGAAGCCGCCACAGGTTTGTGGCAGATGGCTCTGTGTCAGCTATGACAAGCAGCCAGGCTCAGCTTCCTCTGCAGATTTTCTTTTCTCTCTGATCAGGTAAATATGGGCACACTCTGGAAAGTTCTACAGATTCTGCCTTAGGCTGCAAGTTTGTGACTTAGCCCCATCTGTCACAAATCTTCCCTAGGTTCTGCTGTAAGCAGAGACCTGAATTTACCATGTAGGGCTGCCCAAGAAAAAGGAGCCATTTCACCCTGTAAGGGGGAGGGAGAGAAGAAAAAGCAATGAAGAAGCATTAACGACTGAAAGACTAAAGCATGCTGAAAATTCATATTGTAAATTTGCATAACTTACGTCAATTAGATTTCAAAAAGCCACCAAGTAAATGGTTCTCAAGTTTCATCACCTCAGGAAATCCCAGTTTCTGATTGGCTTAAAGTGAACTATATTTTCAACCATTGTGGAAAGCTGCCCCCCCCAACTCCGCCTTTTTTTTTTTTGCAAATGGGTATATTCTACTGCACACAAATTTCCTGGTTTATGTTATGGATGACAGCTATCAGAAGTTTATCATCCAACTTTTAACTTTTCTAAACATAAGATAGACAACACTCTTAATACATGTTTTTTGTGAATGTGAATTTTACTTTTAAGTGGCGAAGGCACAAGAGAAATGCCATTACTATTACGTGGAATTTATAAAGCACTTCAAGTTTACAAACGGGTTATATTCATTATTTCATTATAGTAGGACCTCAGGGGGAAAATGCTATTAAGAATTAAGAAAAAAAGAATTCTTCCAAGTTTATAGATGAATCATATAGAGGCCAAGAAGTTCACCTAGAGCCAGGCTACAAATTAGTAGCAGAGAAAGAGAAGCAGCCAAAACCTCTAACTGATTTTAATCACCCTGAGTATATCTATTGTGCTAAAGATTTTTTGCTTGCATTTTACTTAGACAAATCAAAGGAAAACCAAGCCAAACAAAATCAAGGAAAGAAGTTAAGAAAGAGAGGGAAGAGTAACGGGGAGGGAGGGAGGGAGACTGAGACGGATCATTTGCCTTAGACTGTGCTCGTGCAATTGAGAGGTTTTTGAAGTTCTAAAAATGTCATGAGCTTTTAAGTTTTCATTTTTTAAGGAAAAAGTAATGACTTTGGAGGCGTGTTAATACTAGTGAGCACCACCTTATTCACATCTAGAGTATAAGCTCAAATTAAAAGGGGACTGTAAAGTGACCAGTCTCTTGAAGGAAACTTAAAGTGGCTCGGCTGTGGTTCGGGGAGATATAACCTGATATAATTAAGACGACCACAAATGGCTTTTCTGGGCTCTGAATCTGAACTGTAAGCTTAATCACTCTTTGGAATCACTTTTAGGCAGAAATCTGAAAATTATCCTTTCCTCCAAATAACAGCAGGTTATAAAGGTTTCTGGAACGTGAAAGAACTTGACGGGGGGGACAAAATAAAAATCAGCTGCTGCCATCTGAGAACCTAAACTACAGTTCACCCTTGTAAAGCAGAGGGAGGATGGCATCTCTCTCTCTTGTTTACACACAGAATATCACTCAATTTATTAATAAAAATAAATGAAAAATAGGGTGGGAATGAAAACCTACTGTTAGTCCTGGCAGTATATGTTTTATACAATGACCCCATTTGTACTTTTGTGCTATTTTCAATACTGGTAACAAGGTGGTGAACAGAAGTTTTCCTCTAAAGCATTTTAAAATCTAATGATCAAAGTCTCTCTAAAAGCAAAAAGTACTGATCTCAAGTAATTGTTGGCAATTTTCAGTAAGTAAATTCCCATTGTCAAAATGAGACCCCCCAAAATATAACTTCCCGGTATGAGACTTACTTGGGTTGTAAAAGGAAGCCCTATGTTACTGTTAGAAGTTAATCCTTGGTTGATTACTTTACGATTATTTCTAGAATCTTGTGTTCAAGAGTCATAAAAGAGCTCCCTATTACAGATGAAGTGAAACCTACTTTATCTCTGTGGCAAGTGTGTGGCTGCGGGGTGTAACCTACTTAGAAAGGGACGTGTCCTGTAAGTACAAGAAACCTGCAGTCCAGTGGCTGAGCCTCGTGGCAAACTTTTTAAGAAATGGCTTTAGATTTTTAAAAAATTCAGAACAGGGTTTTAAGTTTTAAAAATAATTAAGAAATGTGATTTCTGCATGCATTTCTCTAAATATCTTAAGTAAAATGTCTGTGTGAGAGGGAAGGGGAGCACACTTGCGTGCACACGAGGAATTTAAACATTTCAAGTCTGAAACCATTTCAGGTGAGAAGTCATGGGCATGGAGTTTTGTAGCAGAAAGAGTCACTTTAAGAAAAAAAGGTATCAAATTCTGTTTCTGCTTTTCAGTTACTAGCATTCTGTTTCAAATCCTGCTTCAAGTTATAGCCCCCAAACTCTCACTCATATTGAAAGTATAATGTCTCATGTGAGAAAAAAGCCAAGTGTTAGTAGCCTTATTCTAGTCATTAAATTTCTAAGTGTGAATCCATATGAAAAATCTTATCCTAAAGTGAACTCTACATGATAAGTAGTTGAGATGATTTTAAAATGTAAACTTTTAACAACAACAAAAAAGAGTAAGGTGTAAAAATGTGAAAGGAGCAAATTAAAGAATTCAGTGACTTTCTATCCTTTTAGATCTTAGAAGCATATGTTTTTAAAAGCAAAACAGCACTGTCCAATGGAATAAATTTAAAAAGAAAACCTCAATACTCTCTGTATAATATACATACAAGTCTCTTCCATTGCCTAAGAAAAGTACAAAGCTGCCTTGGGGAAAATAATTCTCTGCTATTTAGTGAGGGCAAATGTTACCTGAAATGTGAATATTTATAAAACGTAAGGTAAAAAAAAAATAGTGTAATGTATTAAATCTTAATGATAAAGTTATAGCTGGCATTCCTTTTCTGTTTTAGCTCTAAATCTTATTACAACCACCCAACTAGATCTGTGGTCCTTGTGATTTTTATCAGTTTGTCCTGGCAACTGCATTGTAAAGCTCTTGATTATTTCTAATTCCTGGGCTAACTTATTCATTTTTGAGATTAATTTTTGGATACATGTCATCAAGATCTAGAATGAGGATATATATCAATGTGTATAATAGATTCATAAGAAAAAAAAATCCATGTTAAAAGTACATAAAATAAATAATATATAGAAATTCTTATAAATGCTTATGCATAAAACACTAATTTCTTAAACTGACTTGGACCATGTTAGGATGCATGGACTAGTAATGTATGTAAACCACAGTAACATGAACAAACACTTAAGGTATTTGCTATATTTAAGCTATAGGAAGAACAATTTGGTATATTAATAGCATACCACTAGGTTGACATTGCTTCAGAGTTTTTCCAGAAGCTCTTGGAAAAAGAAATAATTAGAGCTATGGCAATAGCTATTTTAAAATATTTCAGTTGGAGATGTGTTTTTTATTGTAACTCTAAGCAACCTGTTGCAATAACTTTTGAAATGGTTAAAGATCAGGGATGATAATGCTACCTGGAAGCAAAATTAAAAATGGAAAATTCTGATGGTGGAAATACAATTTAAAATGCTTCACCATTCTCACCATGAGATAAAAACATTTTTCTCTCGGTTTTTTTTTTTTTGGTACCTCTGTGAGATGATGGGTGATAACTACAGCTTGTGGTGGTAATCATTAATCATTTCAAAACATATGTCCATCACTATTCTGCACACCTCACACTTATATAGTGCAGTCAATTATATCTCAATAAAACTGAAAAAAAATTGCCCAAAAATTCACTAGGAGGAAAAAAAAATCAATAATCCGATGGTAAACTCACTAAAAAATAGCTTTGTGTCATATGTAGAAGATGAACCTATTTGTATTAATACATATTATTCTATTTCTTCAATTTTATAATCTGTATATTTTGACAGTCTGTTATGTGGGAAACTATCAAATTAACATTTTACCCAAACAAGACCATGACTGAACTTTCAAAATGAGGAAATCTGGATGTAAACCTTGGAAGACTGTTTTCTTTTTGAAGCTTCCTACAGATACGATACAATCGTATTGACTGAAGGAGTAATACTGAAGCCTGGAATTGTTCAGTCAGCATTTTAAACTATTATGAGCTACCTTCTGAACCATTGCCAAGTTAATAGACAATGAAAGATAATGAGCTTGAAATTGGGTGTTAAATTGCATTTTTGGTTCTCTCCCTTTTTCTTGAAGTTTAACTGTTTCCTGCAGAAACAAAGTCATGTTTTGATGTATCACTATGTAAATATGTATGTATCTGAGGCCATGATAAGGGAAAGGAGAGGAAAAAAGGCAGCAGGCTGTATTTCATGTAGAAAGGATACATATTAACATAGGAAAATTAAAATATGCTGGATTAGAAAACTGCTAGATTGTAAAGTATACTGAATTTATGTAAAATGAAGATGCTACATTCAAAGAATATAAAAAGGTATATTACTCATGGCCTAGAGCCACCTTCACAACTCGTAAAGCAGATTTATCCCAGTTCAATTACTTGGACTTTTAGGAGAGTCTCTCTGTTGTTATTCCAACAATGTAAAATTCTTGATTCAAACAAGAGGAAAAAACATAACGAATGAAGGGACTGAATGATGATGCTATTTAAACTCTTTTCTTTTGCCTCTGTCATTCAGAGAGGAGACTGACAGTTGAATCCTAAACTAACTGAGGGTTTTTATGTAATTTTACTAGACAAAGGAAACATTTGATTCTCAAAATCATCTTTAAAGTATTTAAAAAATGAACACCAAATTTCACAAATGTCATTCACCTGAATTTTTGAGGACTGAAGATTTCATTACGATGGGAAGAAAGGCTTATCCTCCTTAGTATAATTGTAGAATCTTTCCTTTTACTTCCTTTTAAACTAATGAGTTACATTAATCCAGGTTCATTTTTATAAGCCTCTTGGGGCTAAATGTAAAGGACAGTCATCTTAGAAAACAATAAATTAAAAAAAAAGCATGTACCATGCATTAAGTGCACGTATTTCATAAGACCTAGGTTAATACAACTGGCATCATCCAGTTTAATTAATCCTTGTTAGTGTAACAACTAATATCCCTCCCTAGCATGTTTCCTTTAAACATTAGTATGTTAATTAAATGTTTTTTTTTTAAGATTTTTCTTTGTACTTCAATATGGTATTTATACCACATAAATCTCTTCTCAATAACTACCTTATAGAGATGTTTTCTTGTAATATCTGGTCTCTTGCAGAAATTCTGGAGCCTTTTTGAAAGCTGTTCAGGTGTAGAATACAGATATTCAGCTGCAGGAAAAACAGATACATTTTTAATGAAACAAAAACCTCAAAGCACACACCCGATATTAGTCACTTTACTAATTAAAAATGCATATTGCTCTGTGCCGCCTCGTGTTTTACATTATTTAAGCATGATTTTATAAGGTTACCTCAGCTCACAAGGATGTTTAATGCTAAATAAGACTGTGTAGTTGTGCTGTTTAGACATCTCCTTTGGGTGATTAAAATACATTATTCTAATGTAACACAATGCATATGTGATATATTTAGTGATGAGAATTTTTTCAAAGAACAAGTACGATAGCCATACGTACTCTGTACAACAGTTGCATATTATTAACTAGTCAATTGTTGAAATAATTTGGTGTGACTTTCAGTCCTCAATTTTTCTCTGTGTATATCATTAAAAAAAATCTGTAAGCAATTGCAGCAACGCTGACCTGCTTATAAAAATCCATCATTATGGGATGTGTATGCTAACAATGAAGAATGCTATTTGAAAACTTGCTTTTTTGTTATCTTAAAAGAACAGATGGTAAATATAAGCTTACTCTAATGTATTAAAACACATAAAATTTTCCTTAACACTAACATGTTGACTTGCCAAATAAACAATTGCTCCTGCCTAAGTTTATTTTCAAACTTTCTAATTTAGCATGAATCATGTAGTAAATTTCAACAAAGACAAAAGTACATTAAAGCAGCTACCTGGAAATATTTCGGGATAAACCAAATCTTTGGGACAAAGTGGGTAACACCCACAATACACAGCTTCCAACCTAAAGAAAATTTAGAAAGAGGATAAAAATATATTAAAAAGACATTACCATTATAGCCAGAAAGTGGTTTTGTTTGCTAAGTTAACAGTATGAGCCCAGAGTTAGCTGGGATGAAAAACATGGTCGGCAGTACAATCCTAAAAGCCAAAGTTGCTCTTTTAAAAGATTTTATTGATCATATATGAATTTCATAGAACAGAACCAACAGCATATGTTTTGTTCACTGAATTAATCAAAGCGCAGCTCTGCATTTTTTTTGTTGTTTTTAAAATACTGTTTAACACATTTTATAATCAGCAGATAAACACATGTAACAACATGGTAAAGTATGGACAGCTTTTCTTAATAATGCTGCAAAGCCCCAGAATGTTCATTTTTCAAAATGTTTAAATAAAACAGCAAATACTTAACTTTAACACTCTAGACGTAGAAATCATCGAGGCACTTTTAAAAACATCAGAAAAAAAATTTACAATCTGTTGTGATGGGTCATTTTCATTTTAAGTTAAAGCTTCAAAATAGTTCGTTATTAGGCAGGATGTAAAACTATTTCCCTGTTTTACTGAAAAACTCTCATTAAGATTACCTTAATGAGTATTTTGCTTTCTGGACTGGGAAGTCAGCTCAGTTTCCATTTTATCCAAAAAAGAATACTCTTATTATTAAACAAAGAAACAAGAAAGTTTCACTCTGTGAGAGGATTTCCCTAAGGACCAACTACAGAAGTTTTTCTTCATGTCCTAGCAGTAAGGGTTAAGTAGAAGAAAGGTATTGCTCTTCAGTGCTTGTGTTAGTCCTGTATAATGGCTATTGATCTGACATATAATAAACCTTAAAGATACCACTGTAATTTCTGTTGGCTAGGAATTATGCAGTGAAATTCAAAACACTCTTTAAAATATGTTTATTTTATGAGAAACTTTGAATTGCATCCAAAATGTTGACCAAAGGCGGAATTTTATTTTGAACTGCAGATTTTTTTCAACCCAAGAATAGTTTGAAGTTATGTCAATGTTTACCTTGTTTATTTACAGTGACAAAGTACATGCAATTTAAGCTGTTTTTAAGTGGGTGATGTTTTCCCTATTTTATAACTGAAATTAGTTTAAATGAAAAGTATTTACTTTGAGCTGCAAAGTTTGGAAAAATACTGTGTTCAAAGTTCTGCTTGAGAACTGCTAGCAGTTTTAAGATAACACAGTGGAAAGGAATAGGTTCTAGTTACTAACGATTAATTTCAAACTCCAAACTACATCTAATATTTATTTTCTTTACATACATAGGGTATGTGTAAAAATTCTTATCGTAAGCACAGCTATAAACTGCACTGTGACTGCATTATAAAACATTCACAAAAGTTTTGAGCACATAAACTGGGGATATTCTTTATGAACCAAAAGAAAATATGCA
Organism: Bos grunniens; assembly: GCF_055505025.1. NCBI lineage: Eukaryota > Metazoa > Chordata > Mammalia > Artiodactyla > Bovidae > Bos > Bos grunniens. The sequence continues at coordinate 84,032,448 of NC_141166.1, forward strand.
CTTTATCTGAAGACACTCAGTTTTAAAATGCTGTGCCAATTGAAAAGCAAATA
>NC_141166.1:84037500-84095000 GCF_055505025.1 Bos grunniens
ACATACTATGAAAAAAAAAAAACACTTGCTAAATTACAGAGAACTTTGCGGAAAATAAAACCTTTTCAGAAAATAAAAGCAAATCAGAACTCATAATTTTAGTTTAGTGCTAAGAATTTTCACTGAATAAAATAAAATACTATAATTTGATTTGGTATTCTGATAGGTAGAGATGGTATCTTACCCTGTAGAGTTGTCTTAGGATTAGAGAAAAAGTACATAAAGTACCTAGCACAATGCCTGGCACGTACTCTGCAATCAAAAAATAGTAACTATTACGTCAAATACATTACTCTTAGGAGTTTTGCCTTCATGGTGATAATTGTGCAACTGCATCTCTTCGTCTTGCCCCTTTAAAATGGGTAACAATGAATTGCAGCTGCTTTCTTAGTTAGGCTTTCTCCCATAAAATTAAAATCAAAGCAGTGCCACTTTGAGAATATAAAAGATTTTTTATGTGACATTAAAGTCTAAATAGACATAATATATCAAAATAGATTAATTGAACATATTCACAGATCAGTACTATTTTATAATAATTTTGGCAAAAGGTCAGTGAACTTCACTGAATGTACACAACAGTATACCTACTGTAGGCAGTGTGCTATATTATGGTGTTGCTTAACTGTGACTCAAGGTTGTGAATGCAATTCAGACCACCATTAAAAGAAATGAGATAGAACAGAAAAGAAAGAAAACATCACGGTGCATGCATCAAATGCAGTAAGAGTATGTATTACATTATGAAAGCTTTCGGTCAATTATAAATATGCCCACACACGTGGGTATATTAGGTCATAATGTAAATATGTATATTGGTGTAGATCAGATGATCAAAAGGTTGGAAACACTGTTGTGTTAGAATATTTGGGTCATATAAAGCTGAATAATTACAACTGCCATCCTGAAGACACTACTTTTATCTCAAGAACCTTAACTATGACAAACACAGTTCAGTTCAGTTCAGTCGCTCAGTCGTGTCTGACTCTTTGCGACCCCATGAATCGCAGCACGCCAGGTCTCCCTGTCCATCACCAACTCCGGGAGTTCACCCAGACTCACGTCCATCGAGTCGGTGATGCCATCCAGTCATCTCATCCTCTGTCATCCCCTTCTCCTCCTGCCCCCAATCCCTCCCAGCATCAGAGTCTTTTCCAATGAGTCAACTCTTCGCATGAGGTGGCCAAAGTATTGGAGTTTCAGCTTTAGCATCATTCCTTCCAAAGAATACCCAGGACTGATTTCCTTTAAAGTGGACTGGTTGGATCTCCTTGCAGTCCAAGGGACTCTCAAGAGTCTTCTCCAACACCACAGTTCAAAAGCATCAATGCATAGTTAAGTATAAACAAAATCCCGTGGAACTTCAAAGAAGAGAAGCAGCATCTCTCTTTTAGAGGTTAAATAAAGTGGTTAAGGTGAGTCTTGGAAGACGGATTGAGCTTGCACAGATAGATGAGGAGGAAGGGGCTCTGGGTAGTGACAAAGTGAGTTACCTTCAGGGAACATGGAATAAACTAGGCCACATCCCAGGATACTCATGGATAAGGACTGAAGAAAGGCTAGAAAGGTAGTTGAAACCATACTGAGAAATCCTGACCAATGAGGTTTATACTTATTTGATAAGGGGAAGAGTAGAGAAGGTGAGATACATGGAAATCATCTTTAGGAAGTTGAAGTTAGCAGAAGCTTAAGGATGGAGCAGAGGGCAACTCTAGTCACCCCATGAGAGTGGCCAGAGGATGTGACTGGCCTAGATCATTGGTTCTTAACTGCCTGAGGTGGGACTTGGGGTTGCGAGTGGAGACAGATATTGGAATGAGGAATAAAATATGTTTTGAAAAAGCATAACTATTATACTCAGTTTTTACAATTAAAACTTCAAAAACTGTCACTCTGTGAAATCCCCTTGGGGACAGGGGTACAGGGATATGTACCCATTTAAAAAGCTGATGTGCCCTGATCACTAACATTCTTTCTAGTTGTAACCTCTTTTGGATGACTTTATTTTGTGGACAAGTATGCTAAGGCTGAAGGAGGTGACATGGCTAATCAGTGTAAGAACTAGAACCAGATCTTGAGCTTCTAAATTCCAGGGCAGTGTTCATTCCACTGCACCATGTATCTGTGATGGTTTCCATTTTTCAAATGTAACAATTTAGGCAAGGAGAGATACATCTGCAAAAACTCACTCTTTGCATCCAGATAGCCACTCCCTGTTGTGCTGCTTTCTGTCAGAGACTCCTGTTCTGATAGCCATTGCAGGAAACTTGAATTTGTAAAATAGTCAGGCTCTCCACCAAAGTCCCTTAGTGAGGCAAATTTTATTTTGACCATACCACACTCCAAATCATGACCATACATGACTATAGGAACTCAAAAAGATAAAACTCCAAAGCAACGTGTAGCAAACATATTCCAAGATCTCCTATCTGTCAATCCAAGTCACAGGTACGTTTGCAGCTTTCAAAATTAGCGTCTGTTTCTAATTTCTATCAATGTCTTGCCTTTTTCCCATTCATTATTTAATTAACTCATCCATCTCCTTGTGTCTTCCTCTGGTGTAGATTTCTCATAAATTTTAAGGACAGTTTATGAAAATTAAAGAATATTTTTCCTCAGTAATGTTTTCATAGCTATAACTTTTGAGAACAACTTCTTGAGAGATGTTTTGGGAGCTGTATTCTAGGACATATTATTTTCACAGTCTTCCCCCTGGTAGGATGGATAAATGATTTTGCCTTGAGAGTTGCATGGGATTTTCTGGTTTCCATGTAAAAGATAGATATTCCACTTACAGAAGCTGCAGGAGTAGAGTTCAAGCAGTTTTAAAGTTTAGGCCTGATGGAATGGTATGTCTGGGTGTGATCAGGGGAAAAAGTGATTCTCAGTGGCTACGCTGAACAATGGGAGTGAGCTGTTACCAGTTACTTGTGTCTAGTAAGTCTAGTGCGTCTCCTGGGGTTTCCCAGGTGGCGCTAGTGGTAAAGAATCCACCTGCCAATGCAGGAGATGTAAGAGATGCAGGTTCGATCCCTGGGTTGGGAATATCCCCTGGTGAAGGGAATGGCCACCCACTCCAGTATTCTTGCCTGGAGAATCCCACTGACAGAGGAGCCTGGGGGGTATGGTCCATAGGATTGCACAGAGTTGGACATGACTGAAGCGATTTAGCTCACATACACAGTGAGTCTCCAGAGCATTTGTGAGGGAAATGCAGCTGCACAGTTCACAAACCTTTCCTGAGAAAGGAAAAGAAAGACTCTCAAGTACATTGAACAGGAACTTCACCTTTGTCTGGGGTATCGGTGGGAGGTGGGCAGGGGAGCTTGCCCCTCCAACTGGGAGTGTTGCTGACTCTGAAACCCAGGCAGCTGTTTCTAAGAAGTCATACTCTTCACCTGCAAAGTGTCTTCAGGTCACTTATACCACCACCCTTTAGGGCAGCCAAGTGGCAACTGACTGTAGTGCACAGTGAAATGTGCTCAGAAAACAACGGAATGATGAAGGGTGCTGGGAGCAACTTAGGAGGGAAGGAAAAGGGGAGACACAGAAGAAGCACCACCGGAGTTGGGATTTTGCAAACAGAGAAAGGATATGCATGTGTCTATGTGCTGAGGGGCAAAGGAATTTCAACAATAAATAATACAAGGCATGGAAATGGATAAGTGCACAGATGTACTCAGGAGATTGGAATTCATGAGGGATTAGGTTGGGGTCGGGGTTCGAAGGACCTCATTTATTAACAGGAAATTTAAGTTCATCCCACAGCAAGCCTATGAGACATGTTCTTATTCTTGTTATACTATTGTGATTCTCTTCTTGGATGGGCTGGGTTTAGAAAGAAGACCAATAACAGTAAGTGGATGAATCAAATACCAAAGTGTCCAGAGGCCAGAAGACCAATATGAAGGGTTTGGAAGAATTAAGGTTCCAGAATATAAGGGTGTACATGCATGTGTGCTTAGTGGCCAAGTTTGGTCAACTCTTTGTGACCCTATGGACTGTAGACTGCCAGGCTCCTCTGTCCATGGGATTTCCCAGTCAAGAATACTAGAGTAGGTTGCCATTTTCTTCTCCAGAATATAAGGCCAAAAACTGGGAAAGAGGCAGTAGAAACAAGGATGAGGCATGAGAATTACTTCCATGGGATGTTCTTTGATGTGAAATTACTGAGTCACACCAAGGGTATAGAAACTTATATGGCTCAGGAAACATAATTTGCATTGGCTTCACCATACATACAGATATTTCCCCATTAGTTGGCCAGTCTTTGTTAGGATATGCCTTTACTTTTATTGTTTTGGTTAATGTAACTGCTCTCTCATGAATTCTTTGTATTTGTACTTATTTTATTAATAGAAGAATTAAAGTTTTTATTCCCCAAATTTGATTTAGCACTTATTTCTTCAGCTTATCACTATCTCTGTTGTTTATTAGTTGTGTGAGTAAAAGGCCAAGCCTTATGCTTGTCACACAAGAAGAGTTGAATAAGTTATTGTACTTTTACTGTGTTAATGTTTGTGTCATCTTTTATCTGTAGCATATATTTAAAATATATAATTACTTACACAAATAATTTGTTTTATTAGTTTTATTCCACAAACTTATTTTACTCAGTTTCCTGTTTTCACTTAAAAATATTATAAAGTTGGGATAAGCATATTAAATTTTGTTATGTAAGTGTGGTGGATGTTAATTTATATGCAAGCTGGGTTTACTTCTGAATTCTCTATTTTTGTCCCTTTCTCTACCTTCATGTTTTTGAATCTGTAAAGTACTCTTTGAAAAGTTACCCCTTCATATGTGTTCTGAATCTGGTAAGATGTGTTTTCCTTCATTATTTCTTTGTAAGTGATTTCTTTGATATTCTTTCCGCTTATTTCTTTATTTTGTAGGAATTTTAGAACTAGTCTGTGAGGATATATAAAGTGATATTTGGGCATCTTAATTGGAATCTTGTTAAATTTATAAATTATCTTAAGAGGTGCCGTCATTTCTATCTATTCTTTCCTGTCAAGAGCATATACGCATACAAGAGTGCTAAGTTGGTTCAGTTGTATCCGACTGTTTGTGATCCCGTGGATTGTAACTTGCCAGGATCCTCTGTCCATGGGATTCTCCAGGCAAGAGTATGGGAGTGGGTTGCCATGCCCTCCTCCAGGGGATCTTCCCGACCCAAGGATTAAACCTCTGTCTTTCATGTCTCTTGCACTGGCAGGCCAGTTCTTTACCACTAGCACCACCTGTAAAGTCCCAGGAGCATATATGTCTATACTTATTTTAATCTTCCCCACTTTCCCATTATATTTTGTTGTCTTCTTCAGCAAAGGATTGGGAGACAGTTTCAAATCAGATTCTTCGTAACTGACTTCCCCAATCAGTTCTTGGAGAATTAATGATATGCCTATTTCTAAGAATCATATGAAGGTGGCTCTGTCTGCAGAAAATCCACCTCAGATCCATGTTATTTCAACATAAATAATTTCTCTCAGCTATAAACAGAGGGTGTTACTGCCTATTTTACTAGCTAGTCACTAGATTGTTGTAAGGGTTATGAAATAATGTATTCAAAATTTATCTGAAAATGTTATAATACAAACAAGGACATGGTATCATAAAATGTGATTTTTAAAATGTTTTTGTTTCCCAGACATTAAGATTTTAGAGCAATGACATCTTCTCTTCTTGGTATTCACCATATGGTGCTAGACCACAGTAGGAACTCAGTTAATACTTCTGTGTTCAGGGGAATGAATAGTGACAAAATTTGTTTAAAAAAAAAAAGAAAAAGGAACAGGTTTGGGGAAACATATAGTCTAGAGAGAATGAGTTTATTTAATCTTACTGGCACATTTACTTCATCTCATATATAATCATATTACAATTCAACACTGATCAATATATTAATAGTTTTCCTTCTGCTGGGTCCCCCTGTAGCAAAATTTTATACCTTTATATTAATGTGATGTAAGTTATTTGTGTTTCTATTATTTCCTCCTTAGCGTAGCTGCTCTGCTGAAAATGAGATCATAGCTGGGAGCTGAATGAACAGGGAGATGGGGGGAGGGGGGAATGTTACATAATTATCTGACATTTGACTCCAGAGCAAAGGATCAGGAATATGCCAAGATCACTGTAATAACCATTGTCATGCCAGATACTAACCAGAAGCTTTCCACATACTGTTCTTAACCTCAAATTAAAGATGAACCAGAAGGAAGAACTTCTGTCTGACGAAACTGTAGTTCAGGTTCTTACTTTTCTTGTAGTTTTATCACCTCCCCACTGCCCATGGCCAAAGCTAAAACTCCTTCTTCCACAAAGCTGGGAAGAGGAATCCTGATGTAAGGCTTTGGCTGTTCATAGAACAAAGTATTTGGTTTAGAATTATCATTTGTGAGAAATTATTAAATATACAGACACATTCCATTGATTTGATATCTTAAGTATTTGCTGCTGCTTCTTTTCTTCTTCTTAAAACACATACACACACACTCACACCCCATCTCAAGGGCTAATAATGTGACCTTGTCATGAGAACTGGCCAAAGCTAAAATATTTACACTGTGAAGCTTCTAGGCTTTTTGGTTCATTTGTAACATGGAGTCTGATGGATGCTTTATGTGGCAGAATGACCTTTCAATTTTTGGATTAAAAATAATTAAAATAATGGCAAGAATGAACTTTTAAGGTTCAGCATCATTAATGTCCTCTTCAGATACAAAATGCATTAAAGACTCACTCCATATATAAACTCTGAAGAGAAGTTCATGAGTCTTATAATAAAAACCAGACAGTATTAAAAGTTTAGAAAGTACTCTCCCCCAAATTATGTTACTGTGCCTGAAATCCTCACTATAACTCACAAGAGGTGAGATAGGGTGGGTGGTTTTATTATCATAATTATTATTATCATTTCTCTTTCCCACCCATCTCCTCTTTTGTACTGCACAGATGGATTAACTGAGTTTAATCTAAAAAACGATAGGACCCAGTCCGAAACCTGCCCTTCTGACTTGAATTCATAGAATCACAGCTTCTCAACTGTGGCACCAACGACACTTTAGGCTGGAGAGTTCTCTGTGTGGGGGCTGTCTTGTGCAGTTTAAGGGACTGTCCTGTGTCCTGGCCTCTACCCACTAGATGCCAGTAGCATCCTCCCCTCAACAGCTGTAAGAACCAAAAAATGTCTCTGGGCATTGCTAAACATCCCCTAGGGGTGAAGGGCAAAACCACTGCTGACTGACACTGTAAGCTTTTCAAAATGCCATCACCATAAGTGATCATTAACTCCATTCCCACAGAGCCCAGCTCGACTTTGTATGGACTGCTGAATGGGACACAGGTGCTCAATGTGCCTGCAGACACTAGCTGAGCTGTCTCCAGCAAGAAGTCTATGAGCAGTACTCTCGTACTTATTAAGTTATTCATTCAACAGGGAAGACTCACCCAGATATCAGACCGAGACAGATATCTTGGGTAGGGAGCTATGGTGTCAACAGCGCTTTGCATCAGCTATTTCTGCTCTCTCCCATTCTGGGCTCAAAGCAGGATTGCGTTTCCTGGCCCGCTTAGTGTTGGGCAGTACTCTTCAACAAGTTCTGGACAAAGATTGGAGTGGAACCCTTTGTCACTTCTGGGCTTCCCTGGTGGCTCAGTGGTAAAGAACCCGCCTGTCGATGCAGAAGTCCTAGATTTGGTTCCTGGGTCGGGAAGATCCCCTGGAGAAGGAAATGGCAACCTACTCCAGTATTCTTGCCTGGGAAATTTCATGTACAGAGAAGCCTGACAGGCTACAGTCCATGGGGTGGCACAGAGTCGGACACGACTTGGTGGCTGAGCACGCACACACGCAATGTCACTTTTAGGCCAGAGCAGTAACTTGCTAACAAAAGAACTTCCCAGCTTTCTCTTCCACCCGGCATAGTAACAGGTCATGCTTGTGATGGTGAAGGCTTGGGTCTCTTTCTATAAGGTTAGGTCCCTGAGTGACCATATGAGTAGAAGACTACTGCTCACCTGCAATAAGTACATAGAATGAATAAAAACATAAGTGTTAACTGTTTTAAGCCATTGAGATTTTTAAGGCTGTTAGTTTAGCATAATTTAGCTTATTCTGATTGATGTAAGAGCTGAAATATGAGAACAGATTGAAAAATAGATTTAGGTTAAATCAAGGTCATTTATATGAAAACAGAAAATATAATATAGAACCATTTAGAGCTTCCTTAAGTCTTAGGGTTCTCTATTTTCGCTCACTAATTCTCTAATATTTGGAAATCATTTCAACAAAGGTTCTTATATACCTGATATGGTATGTAAACATTATTCTATTACATTAGACTTATTCTTCATTCATTCAAATAGTATTTATTGAACAGTAAATATATGCCAAGTATTATTTGGAATATCTTTCCACTTCATATTGTTTTTGACACCTTTCTTGTGATGAAGACAGATGGCAGAAAGAAGAGGGAGTTCACTCTAATGTCTGAGGAGTGATATATTTAGGAAATGAATCTGAGGCTTTGTGGGGGTTCTTTGTTTGTTTTTAAACTTTCCATTTGCATAGAAATTATTAGAGAAATGGAAATGATTTCATATGTGTAGCCAGGAATTTTCCACCATTATCACCTTCTGCTTTCTTACTTATAAAATAGGGATAATTTTATGGTTTCCACTTAGAGGATAATGGCAGAAAGGTGGACTGACAAGGTTTGAATTGTGGATTGAAAACTGGATGGATGTGTGATTTCAGGCAAGTGACTTAATCTCCCTGTTTCTTACTTTTTTCAGCTGTAAAATGATACAACCGAGCTTAATTTACGGGGCTGTTGTGCATTTGAATCAGTTCTAATGAGGTGGATGAAACTGGATACAGAGTGAAGTAAGTCAGAAAGAAAAACACCAATACAGTATATTAACACATATACATGGAATTTAGAAAAATGGTAACAATGACCCTATATGTGAGACAGCAAAAGAGACACAGAGATAAAGAACAGACTTTTGGACTCTGTGGGAGAAGGCGAGGGTTGGGATGATTTGAGAGAATAGCACTGAAACAAGTAGATCACCATATGTGAAACAGATCGCCAGTCCAGGTTCGATGCATGAAACAGGGTGCTCAGGGCCGGTGCACTGGGATGACCCCGAGGGATGGGGAGGGAGTTGGGGGGAGGGCGTTCAGGATGGGGGACACATGTACACAAATGGCTGATTCATGTCAATGTATGGCAAAAACCACTACAATATTGTAAAGGAATGAGCCTCCAATTAAAATTAAATTAATTAAAAGGAAAAATAGAAGGCAATGCACAAGGGGCTTCAAACAGTACTTGGCATGTTTTAAGTGCTCTAGGAACTGATGAATAAAGCACTGGAGTTGGACTACTTCTGTGATGCAAACATCACAAAAGATATTTTACTTTATTCACCACTTCAACCTAAACATCTCGTTTAGTACTTGGCATAAAACATACAAAACCGAGACTTCCCTGGTGGTCCCGTGCTTAAGAATCTGCCTTCCAATGCAGGGGATGTGGGTTCAATCCCTGGTCAGGCAACTAATATCCCACATGCCTTGGGACAACTAAGCCCAAACACCACAACTAGAGAAGTCGGCGTGCTACAACTACCGAACCCGAAGCCTGTGCTCCATAACTAGAGAAACTCCCGTGTACCACAATTAGAGAAAGTCGTGTGCTGCAACAAAGACCCAGCACAGCCAAAATAAAAAAAAACAAAACAAAAAAACAGAAAAACACTTACTGAACACATATAGGAGTAGGGATGAGAGGACTGACTCCTATGTTCTACTCCCAACCTTGCAGCAATCTACTACTGCCTGTCTCACACACTGTGCTCAGCTCTGAGCACTTGGAATAGTCACTGTCCTAGGTCATGCTCCTCTTGTAAGATGAAAGGATGATACAAAAGAGCTATAAACTATGTAGCTATAAATGAACTAGAATCAATAATCTTACTCTATCACATTTTTCAGAAAAAAGGATGATAAAAACCTTGCAACAACATAATTGGAAAACAATCAACAGTATGAAAACTCTACAAAGTTGCTCTACTGTGGTTTTAATATTTTCAAAAGGAATTTAAAAGAGATTGCTGCATCAAAAAGGGCAGTAAAACTCATTGGTGCTAATGCCATTGCTCAGAAATATGTTACCTTTTCCTACAAGCTCTGTGGAGAGGGAAGGAGAAAGAAGTTGAATAAGGAGTAATTAATGTACACATTTTCAAGTAGAGTAAGAATAAGTCCTGGAGATCAAAAGAATAGCATAGTGGGGACTTCCCTGGATGTCCAGTGGTTAAGACTCTGTTTCCATTGTAAGGGGTGCAGATTTGATCTCTGGTTGGGAACTAAGACCCCAAATGACCCATGGCCAAAAACAAACAAACAAACAAACTCTATGCATGGTGATAATTACACAATTCTGTAAATATACCAAAAATCATTGAAATGTGCAAGTGAAGCAAGTGGAGTGTATGGTATGTATATTATAATGGAATAACAATTTTTTTTAAAGTACAGCATAGTCATTATAGTCAACAATACTGTATTATATACTTCGAAATTGCTTGAAGACTAGATTTTACATATTCTTATCACAAAAAAGAAATAATTATGTGGTGTGAGAGGGGCCTTAGCTAGAACTACACTGATGATCATGTTGCAACGTGTAAATGTATCAAATTACCACACTGTACACCTTAAATGTATACAATGTTATATGTAAATCACACCTCAAGGAGAAAAAGAGTAATTAATGGCCCTGCTGTCATGTATTAAACCTGTCTTGGTTTTGCTTGTGAAAGACAAAATTTGACCCACAAACAGTATAATCAAAGTGATTTAAACTTTCAAAGACTCAGTTTTTCCATCTATCAAATGGGATAATACTCCGCTGGGATTATCATGAGCATTACATGAAATAACTCAGCAAAGGACCAAGTAAGTAGCAAATATCTGCTTCTATTCTGTCAACAGGAGCAATGAACAGCGTAATAATAACTATTTTTGCAATTATTTACAAGAAAGCCACTTCCTCACAAATGTTAACAGTGTCCAGAGTTATTCTTCTGGCTGATACTGCATAGTTTCAACAGAGAGAAGTTGGTGTTAAAGTATGGGTTTTAGATATGCTAATAGGGCACCTGGAAGAGGCAGCAGGCAAAGAAATGTATACCTGCTTTTGTTGTTGTTGCTGTTTCATCACTAAATCCTGTCTGACTCTTTGTGACCCCCATGGACTATAGCCTGTCAGGCTCCTCTATACCTGCTAGGTAACCCTTTGTGTGAAGTGCTAGATGGTGAGTTGTGGGAAAAAATGTTTAGAGAAACACTTGGGTCAGAAAACAAGAAAACGCAAATGTAGCATAGCACAGTGGTTAAAAATACTACATAGTTATGTGACCTCACTTAACATCTCTGTACCTTGGTGTACCTCCGTACCTTAGTGTAGTTTCCCCCACTAAGAAAAATGGAGATAGTAATGCTGAACAAGACTGCTAAGAGGTTAAAGATTTAACATTTATAAATGGCTTAGAACAATGTCTGAAATACACCAAGTGCTATATTAGTGCTTGTCAAGCCCAAACAGTGATGCAAACAACTGAAGTTACACGAAATGTCCTGTTAGGAAACCTCTGGAATAAAGACTGCAATGTGGCCATCTAGGAGCACAACCTGGAAAGCCATCAGACTCATTCATCAAGCCAACAACCCGCGCTCTTCTCACGTGCAAGGTGAAGGGCTGCAGCCTTAAAGAGCTGATTCACATTGGACGTGACAGATGGGCCAGAGGCGAAGGCAGAAGGGAGTACCAGTTGAGACTGGGAGTAACAGAAGTGTGTGCATAGGTGACAGGACTCTTCCTGTGGTCATCCACAGCATCCCACAGTGATCCACAGCATTCATACGGAAGTGTCTCCCCAGGGCAGGGCTCCCTGAGGCGCAGGCTGCATCCTGTTCACCGTGAAATCCCTCTTCCAAGGTGTTCAATAAGTATGTGTTGAGGTCAGGCCAAAGTGAGTAAAAGATTGAGCCTGTAATTACTGAGCACTCAGTTCTCAGGCCCCTAATTGCTTCCCATCCCACTTTCAATCCCCACGATGCTGCTCTAAATTGCTAAACGGGTGGGAAGGGAGAGCTATGATTCCAAAAACATGGCCCTTTGAGGAAAAACCTAGTCTTCTTTGTAGTGGTGGCTTAAAATTACCCAACAGTGAAGCTGGCTGAGAAGCCCTCTGCTTAGTGGTATTCTCCAGCCACTTTCTTCAGTTCATCCACAAACATCTCAATACTGGCAAAAACGAGACTGAAATCACCAGCTTTGCAAATAAGCTGATTTTTTTCTTCCTTCTTTCTCGACAGCCATCCATCTACCAAATTCTTTTCCGTGTTTTCCTTGAGAATCTCTCTCCTAACAGCCCTCTCACTAATCTTTCTGCCACCAACCACCACACTGATGCTGAAGCTGAAGCTCCAATACTTTGGCCACCTGTTGTGAAGAGCTGACTCATTGGAAAACACCCTGATGCTGGGAAAGACTGAGGGCAGGAGAAGGGGATGACAGAGGATGAGATGGTTGGATAGTATCACTGACTCAATGGACATGATTTTGAGCAAACTCCAGAAAGAGCGGAAGACAGGGAAGTCTGGTGTGCTGCAGTCCCTAGGGTCACAAACAGTCGGACATGACTTAGTGACTGAACAATAACAAACCACCTCACAGAGCCCATGCTTGGATGTCTCTGCAGTCTTACTGTGATTTTGCCTACATATCACTGCAACAGAAATCCTCCTAAAATACAGGTTTCATCATATCTCTTTCCAGTTCAAGACCAAGGCTCCCTATTTTTTACTTTTACCTAACCTACTTTGCCGGAGAAGGCAATGGCACCCCACTCCAGTACTCTTGCCTGGAAAATCCATGGACGGAAGAGCCTGGTAGGCTGCAGTCCGTGGGGTCGCTAAGAGTCGGGAACGACTGAGTGACTTCACTTTCACTTTTCACTTTCGTGCATTGGAGAAGGAAATGGCAACCCACTCCAGTGTTCTTGCCTGGAGAATCCCAGGGATGGGGAAGCCTGGTGGGCTACCGTCTCTGGGGTCGCACAGAGTCGGACACGACTGAAGCGACTTAGCAGCAGCAGCAGCAGCAGCAACCTACTTTGCAGATCCTCCATACTTTGGCTCTACCCTGTCTATGTATTACTTACTTACTAACTTTTGTATGCAGAATCTTCTATTCTACTTAGGGATCTCATAGCACTAATCCCTGAAATTGTTCTCTCATTTCAGTATAGTATCTGTAATATTTGCTTCTCCATGCTTTTCCCATGTTGCTTCCCCTTTTGGGATCCTAATCCTAATCCTCTGGCTATTCAAGTGCTAGCCCTTCCATTAACATTCTACTCTAAGTAAGCCACATGTGTCAGTACTCATGTATAATTATATTGTCCTGTGTTTCCCTTCCTGTTTCCTCTGCTTACGCAAAACTGTTCCTTCTTTAAGAAAACTATAAATTGCTTGAAGGTAGGAAGTTCACAGTATTTCTACCTGTTTACCCAACACTCACTTACTGAGTTCCAGCCTTGTGTCAGGCACTGCACTAGGCTTTGAGGAACACTGATGAATGAGATGGTCACAACCTTTGTCTACCCAGCACCTATGTTCTACTTTGTGTTTGTGTGTATGTGTGGCAGTGAGATAAGAAATTTCACATAATTATATGATTAGAAACTAAGGAAAGTATCATAAGGTAAAAGTATAGGGTGCCATGAGACCATGATAAAGTTTCACACTGAAAGAAAATACACCTGAGCTGAGATCAAATGAATAACAAACAAATAGGCAAATGTCGCAGAGAAGGCAATGGCACCCCACTCCAGTACTCTTGCCTGGAAAATCCCATGGATGGAGGAGCCTGGTAGGCTGCAGTCCATGGGGTTGCTAAGAGTCAGGCAATACTGAGCAACTTCACTTTCACTTTTCACTTTCATGCATTGGAGAAGGAAATGGCAACCCACTCCGGTGTTCTTGCCTGGAGAATCCCAGGGAAGGCGGAGCCTGGTAGGTTGCCATCTCTGGGGTCGCACAGAGTCGGATACAACTGAAGTGACTTAGCAGCAGCAGCAGCAGCAGCAGCAGGCAAATATCCAGAGGTTTAAAGAAGTTTGGAAATTTAGAGGAACTAAAAAGAAGCTGGTGTCTACAAGTGCAGGGGGCAGAGGATGAGCCATATCAGATGAGGCTACTGAGGTACAAGCTCGGTGTACTTCCTCACATCATACCAGAATCACAAAGTACTGGCTAAGTGAGGGTAACGTTTACATGGTCCTTAAAGGAAATGGCAACCCACCCCAGTATTCTTGCCTGGAAAATCCCATGGATGGAGGAGCCTGGTGGGTTACAGTTCATCGGGGTGCAAAGAGTTGGACACGACTGAGTGACTAATACTTTAAGAGTCATAGAGCATGATGATACGAACTTTCCTTGTCTGCATACTTGGGGTTTGGGTTTCCCAGGTGGCTCAGTAGTAAAGAATCTGCCTGCCAATGCAGGAGATGCAGGTTCCATCCCTGAGTTGGGAAGATTCCCTGGAGAAGGAAACGGTGACTCACTCCAGTATTCTTACCTGGGAAATTCCATGCATGGAGGAACATGGTGGGGTATAGTCCACGGAGTTGCAGAGAGTCAGACAAGACTTAGCAACTGAGAACCCACTCATGCATACTTGGAGTTTACAAAAAAAGTTGAATATCCAAAACTTAAAAAACATGAACATTTAAGACCTTAGAATGGTGGTCAAGATTCCCATCTTCTGACACAGATATGCTCAGTGAGGATGCAGGGTGAAGGAAATCGTTCAGAAGAAGCTCCCTATGGCATTAGGGATGAGAAGACTTGCTGCTATCAGCTTCAGATTTCTGTTTGCTTTCTCAAGTAATTAAAAAAGCATGGACCAATGACAGCTATGATATATATCTACTCTGCTTTACAAGTTTGATGCCAAAATGCTTTACACAGGCCACCTAACAGATGGTAATGTATTTCAGCCATTACCAGAGAGAGTAGGATTCAAACCAGTGACCCTGAGGTGAGAGGTTGTATATCCAATTACAAATTCCCACTTTCCTTAACTATTAAGATGCCTAAAGCAATATATTTTATTTACATCAAGATGCATTGTATAAACTATATTTGATAAAAGAGATGACTTCACGTTCTCAACTTAAATCAAAGAATGCTTACTTAAGTATTTTTTTAATTGAATCACACTTTAATGCCATCGTATAATCTTTTGGTTAACAGTGCTCATCTTGATTATTCTAACAAAGGGAAACATGGAAATTAATACTTAAGTTGTAGAGCTTATATCATCTATAAAAATACACACTAGAAAATACAAGAGAGATACCTGGGACATCTGTGAAGGTTTCTCCAAGGACAGATACGTGGAAATTGAGTCCTAAGTCCTTAAGATGCATCAATACCTTAAAAAAACTCTCTGGATCTTTATCATGCTCCCTGGAAGTAAAAACACAAAATATAACTTGTGATATCTTAGGGCATGTATTAGGAAAAGAGTTTTCACTTCTCATAGGCTCAATTCTTCTCCTGGTCTACTGTTAGGAGAGCCTCTGGCATCAGAGCAGAGATCTTCCCCCACCCTTATACTGTAGCATTATTGTTGTGTGTGTTCATGAATCTAACTTTGTCAGGCTCCTCTGTCCATGGGATTCTCCAGTCAAGAATACTGGAGTGGGTAGCCAAATTCTTCTCCAGGGGATCTACCCAACCCAGGGATTCAACCTGGGTCTCTTGCATTGCAGAGAGATTCTTTACCATCTGAACCACCAGGGAACCCCTAACTTCTCTATGATGGATCGAAATTCAGTCCTATCAAAGTTTTAAGGTTCTGCAGCTTTTCATTCAGGAAGAAATGTATCACGTTTTTCACATTTTGGGGTTAGAACATAGAAAGTCTGGGCTTCCTGGGTGGCTCACCGGTAAAGAATCTGTCTGGGATGCAGGAGACACCACGGGTTCGATCCCTGGCTTGGGAAGATCCCTTGGAGGAAGGCATGGCAACCTGGCAGGCTACACAGTCCATAGCGTCGCACAGAGTCGGACATGACTTAAGTGACTGAGCAGGCATGCATAGAAAGTCTAGCGTATTTTCCTTTCTCCTAAAATGGTTAATATTCCACTTAACACAGGTTTTTAACAAAAGAAAAGATCAGTCTTCAAACGACAATTCTCTACTGATCATGAGAATATACCAAAGATGTTTTTCATTTCCGTGAGTCTGAATACCTCCCTCTCACATTTACTGAGTTTCTTTGTGTCCACAAGGAATACACAATTTAGGGAGTGAGATTACAGACTCTCTCACTAATCTCTCATTTTAAATAATTGAATGGAGAATTATAAATACATCAAAAGGGGGTAGGCCTGAGTCTAAGTCTGCTGAGTATTAACTTAGGAGTGGAGGTTAGTCAACACATAAAAGAATAGTAATAAAGATAATTCTTTCATTTATTAGAAGCTTTGAAAAACATGGATTATTTTTGTTTGTTTAGCTTGTCAGTCTTCTTTGTAATGACAGAATGAGAGGCTAAAGGACACTAAAATTAAAAAAAAAAAATTCAACAATTCAAAAAATCACACTAAAATGGAATGAGTTATTTTTTACATTCTAAGGTGTGAATATTTCAGTATTTCTTGCAGTTAATTACACTGTTTTAAATTATCTTATTTCAGACAGATGTGGACCAGATGTCTTCAAAATATTTGCTTTTTTATTTATAATTCAGAATTTAAACTTATTTTCTATATTACAGAGGAATAGTTATATATCAGCAATTGAATTTCTCATTTACCAACTAATTATGTAAAATAAATCTGTAAATTGATCAAACTGCTATATGAAATATGAAAATTACATCATTCAGGAAATCTCATGAAAAATGACATCTGCAACCCTAAATGTGTTAATTCACAATTCAGTCAATATTTTCAGTATCAAGAATTAAAACAAATGCATCTTCTGATTAACATTTTAAAACGGCATTTATAATCTCCTGGAATTGTAAGATCTTATAGAATTAGAGTTCTGTAACAATTTATTTTAAGCTCTGTATCTCTCACTTTGATTTGCTTCAAATAACAAAGAAAGCAGTGGTAAAATGTTCATTGCTTTTTAAGATGACAGGTATTACATACATGTACTATTGGGAAGTTTTGGGGGTAATTTTCGTATATTCTACTGCAATGGGCAAGAACAAAGATTTTAAATATTTAAAGAATACCCCATATGCTATCTTCAACCACATCGATCAAATAGCTGCCACCTAATCTGTAACATAGGTTATTTTACTCTGGAAATACTTAGATGAAAAGAATGGAAACAATATAACATATTTTAAAGAGGGAGAAACACTACAGGGAAATTTAGCCACTCGATTCTCTAAATTTTTCATTCTGAGTTACAAAAATTTTCACTACGGTTCCTTAAGAGAATATCTATTCTAAATATTTTCTGCTGCTTGTTTGTTTGTTGGTTTGTTTGTTTCGTATTAAAATAAAAGTAGATGCAGTTTGGAATTGGAAGGATGTTTAATTGGGTAGAAGCTGTAGTTCTTAAAAAATTCCAATGTGAATATTTTCAAAGAAGTAGGATCCATGAACCTATATTTTCAGTGTTTCTATACAAGATAAATGCATGACAATCCTACTGTATTCTTAAGACATTTTTTATAGGTGGAAAAAAGCTTTCATATTCAATAGTCACTTTGCATAAGAACACAAAAGAGATTTGTATAGATCCCCTCTCTTTCTGTTTAAACTGTAATATATAGATGAATGTAAGGTGAGATTTTTCTTCTGCATAATTATCCCTCAGAAAAAGAGGCATTTTATCTAAAGTCCTTATAAAGTCTCTCATAATACCAGGCACTCTCTCACTTTATTTTTCACAAAGTACAGTTTAAGGCAGTTGCCTTAAATCTAAGACGCCAATTGATGAGAATTTTCAATAGTTTTAGCAGTCCTTCACTTGATGGGACTGGTAAAAACAGAAGTCAAGGAATTTAATATGGAGTTAGTAATTATTTTGGGAGATATGACTTAATAATTGAAAGTACTGTTGAAAACAAGTATTTTAAAGATCACTAAAAAAAGTATCAGAGTAAGTGGTTACTAGAGACCATGAGTAGTAAGTGGGCTTTTAAGCTGGAGGAAAGATTTCCAGGGACGGCATCATATATTCTCACAATCTTGTACCCCAAAACTACTTAGACTAAATTCCAGATGACAGGTGGTAGAAACATACCAGCTGCCTGAAAAGGTGGTACCTTTCTGATGTCAAGAATGCATGGGAGCTGAACTAAAACTGCTTCATGAACTATAAGGTTGAGAAAAGAGAAATACTTATAAAAATACTCTATGCATGATATGTGTTTTAAAGTATTATTTATGTCTAAATTAGTGCAATACATATTATAAGTAGACACTTGACTATTTCATCTATATCTTTTTCAGTTTACATAGTCAATTCAGCTGAAGTTTTCTTGGTTTTCTCTAGACAAACAAGAAGTTGCCTACTATTCAGAGGATCATTAAAGACGTGAATGGATATTTAACAGCCATATAGCAAGGCCTGGATATATCAATGGCAGATCTCAATATATTCTGTCAACAGAGAAAATCATTGCAGATATCCAATGAATTATTCATTGATCTTATCCTAGCACCCATGATATTAATGAGCCCATTTAGTAGAATATGTGAATCCGTCTCAAATTCTTTTCTAAGAAATCTAATGTGAAATTCTCATACTTATGATTTTAGCGTAAGGCATGAAATATAGGATGGAGGATTTAAAAATATTTTAAGGGCCCCTTTTTGTGAACAGCTGACAAGATTAAACACATTTTTATAATATAGTCAATTCTCTATAACCACATTTGTAGACTATGGATTCCTAAACACTCTTCTGCTCTTATCCACTGTTGGTAGTAATATAAATTGCAACAATATTTTAGAGGGCAATTTGGTAATGTACATAATAAGCCTTGAATTATACATAATTCTTACTATAGTAATTCCAATTCTAATTCCAATTAGAAAAATTACTCTCTGAAATAAAGAGATGCATAGAAATTCAGTCAAGGTAAGTTTTTAACAGCATTGTTTATAATGGCAATGATCTGTAAACAACCTAATGGGATGATAAAGAAATATATTTTGAGACATACATATGATACAATACCATGCAGCCATGAAAAATAATTTTGCAGAAGTATATTTTTTGATGTGGAAAATACTGTTAAGTAAAAGGGAGGTGATAGAGTACCAGCTAAACTATACTGAAATGTTAACAGGGTTTATGTGTAGGGGATATATTATAAATGTCTTTTTTTACTTGTTTTCTATCATTCCTTTAATAAATCTTTTTTATATAAATCATTTTAAAGCTTTAAGGAATCACCTCTCTCTAAGATTCTGCCATACAATTGTATTCATAAAGGTTTTTGCCTAACTCTGCAGCATTTTCAGTATTTATAGTGGTACATTTACTCACTGCCTGTGACACTTCCATATTTGACAGCTGCCCATCAAGCTATCTTGATTCACCATAAAACATTCTAGAAGATGAGTCAGAGTCCAAGTCTCCCAACAATTCCCACATTCTTGACTAGGTAAGAATGAAACAGTCTGGCTGGGAACGCATTCCTCCGCAGCCCAACTATGGCAGAAGAGACCAGCACAGAATATTTCAGGCTTACTGGAAGCAGCAGATATAGCAAGAACAGCTTTTATTCCCAAATATTATTCAGAACATTTGAAAAGCATAAACTGTTTCCATGTGTTTTTTCTTCCTATATCTGTTCTCTCTCTGTCGCCTTTCCCATTTAGTTTTTTTAGAGCTAAATTTCTTCTTATTCTTAACATTCATTCAGTAAATATTTATTGAGGATTGCTAAGTTCTCCATACTTGTCACTTATACTCAACTGTTACCCTTTCCTGTTTTCCCACATAACATTATACTTATTGAATGCAATCACTTTGATCTAGTTCCTTGCCTTGCCTGGGAAGAAACCTGGCTCTTTTCAGATGCCATAGCTTTCCCATATCACTCTGGATTGAGAGGTCCATGAGGAAAAGATAAATGATGCCTACTTTGTTTACTACTAAGTACCTAGTGCCTTGCTAGTGGAAGGCATTCCTTGTATGCATCAATATCCAGTTCTTCTCTTCTTCTGGGCACACAGAAGACTCCATATTCATCCCCTTGAAGTAGGAGAGGCTACAGGACTAGTTCTGACCAATGGATTGCCAGCTAAGTGATGTGTGTCACTTCCAGGCAGAAATTTCTAAGAGCAGTTCTGGACAGCACTTTCTCTGTTGTAGTGATCCTTGAAGAGGTCTTATATCAAGACAGTTAGGATAAAAGACTGAAGTGATCTGGACTGCTACATGGAGAAGAGATGCCCAATAAAGCCATCTAAATAAACAGCAGACTTCTTAGTTAGTGGGAGAATTAAACTTCTGTTGTGTTTAAGCAAATGAGATTAAGGGGTCTTTATTACTTCAGTATAAGGTGGCCTATGCTGATTAATACATTATCTGTGGCATAAAATTAACTGCTTTAAAAATATCTGTTGAATGAATAAAGGTGTAGGAAAAATGATTTACATTTGCAGAGCTCCTGCTGTGTTTAGGGTCCTATACTAGGCACCTGATCATAACCTTAAAGCCTCTCAACCAAGTGGTCATACAAATATAACTATTCCTTCATTCACGATCACACAGAAGAAATTGCATCTGCATTTGAAATCATGTCAAATTACTCTAAAGTCATTTTCTTTCTTCTGTACAGTTTTCGACTTCTTCCTTTCTTTCTTCCTACATATAAAGAGAAGGAAAAGAGAGCTGGTACCTTCAGTCCATGGTATTGTTTCCAGATCATCAAGCAATGAACAATTCTTAGATTGCTACTTGAAGTTAAAACCCACTGGATAAGATGTGGCAATAAGAAAATGGGGGAGTAACATGGGATTATATGATCTCTCCAACATCATGGTTTCAAATTTCTTCACCTTTTCTTATACCCTCCATCTTTGCTTCCTTGTTATGAAGTACCATGTTACTTTCAAATTCAGTCCTGTGTTCCTTATTCCAAAACATAAGGCTTCTGTCTGCCACCCTGTGCTAGTTGTTATGATCACTTACCTCTCTATTATCCTTTGATTATCCCTCTATATGTCTGCCAGCAATGATCAGTTTTGGCTTCCTGCCACAGGTGCTGCTTCTGCTTTTAATATGGTGCTTTGAATAGAATTCAACAGATAGTCTTATGAGGCATCAACTTCTCCACCTCTCCCTCCCTCTGATATCCACCAGTGCCTTCCTTTCTCTAACTCCACCAGCCCTTTCCACCATCATTTAGTTACAGGTGACTAGAGCCAGGAATATTCACTATGGCTTTCTCTGAATGTTATTCACACTGCATTCTGCCCTTTACTTTCAGAGGAAGAATGAAGTGTACATTTCAGAGAGAAGTGGCTCTGCCACTCACCAGAGATACGACTATTTATTTGTATGTTGTATAAACTTGCACAGCCTCAGTTTTTTCATCTTTAGACAGGGGTAAAAATAATATCTACATTTAAAATGTTGTTAGGGATGAAGTGCCTGGTACTTTGCAGGTACACAATAAACTCTCATTCTCTTCATCTTTGGTATTTGTGGCATTTCAATATTTTAGAAATGCTAACTAGTTTAGTCCATCTCCCTGCCATCCCAAAATATTCAAGAAAATAAGATGGTTATGTTCATTACTTTGGGGAAGGTATGACCCAGAGGAAAAGCCTCCTAACCCCGACAAAAAAAGGGAGAGTCTTTTTGGCTGGTCACAGGAGCAAAAGCCTTTGCAGAAATGGTAAGGGCTTCAGACAGGTACAAGTAGATAAGTGAAATGCCATGTGAATGGAGCATATACCTTCCTGCACCAGGTCAGTGTTCCACCTCTAGACAAGAAAAATGGAAGACTGATGGGGCAGACTTGAGGAGAACAGAAGTGTGAGAGTCCTCGAGCCATGCACTGCACTTCGTGGGTGAGGCAGAAGCATGACTCCAGACAGTGAATGTCTAAGGGTATGCACACAGTACTGGGGACATTTGTGAGAGACCCGGGCTGGATCCCTGGGTCAGGAAGATCCTCTGGAGAAGGAAATGGCACCCCACTCCAGTACTCTTGCCTGGAAAATCCCATGGATGGAGGAGCCTGGTAGGCTGCAGGCCATGGGGTCGCAAAGAGTCGGACACGACTGAGCGACTTCACTTCACTTTCACTGAGCCATGCAGGCATCAACTTGGAGCCAGGATTTCCTTGAAGGTCATGGAAAAATCACAGAGCTACTGACAGACTGATAGAAGCAAGGGGTCCCTCAGCAGTGGCCTGAGAGAAATAAGGACCAGGAAAATGGAAGACAGAGAGTCTTGAATGGCTTGAGCTTTCCATCACCATATTGAAATGGGCCATTGTACAGAAAGTAAGTCACAGAAAAATACAGTTCTAATTTATGCATATCAGGGTTTCAAGCCATCTGCACATTCATATTCTCATCTTTCCTTTCAAGAGCAGAGGCAGAGATGTGTGCCTTTCCACATCCAAAGTCTGTTAGAGCTCTAGATGTTCTACCTTGTATCTTCTTGAGAAATCTGCCTTCTCACGGTCAGTTTCCTTCCTAAAACCTGTGATCCTATTCCTTCCTCCACAATTTCTTCATGTGTATCTTGGGCATTTTTGAGCTATCCTTTTGACCTGACACCATTTATCGACAACAACAGTTCCAATAATATACTCCTTCTGGGTGACTTTTCACAGATCCTTTCATCTTAGAATACTAGCTACATCCTCCTTTCTTACTTCCTGGGTCTTTCCTACATCTTCGCTACCATTCTTTCATTCTCTTAGATGAAAATGCTCTACAACAATACTAATACCCACCTGTGTCCACCTTCATTCTCATTTCATATTTCCTCCTACATTTGATACGACTGACTTTCTTAGAAGCAATCCTAGCTTGGTTTCCAAATAGTGTATTTAGACTACAACCTAACGACCTCCTCAATGAAATCTTCCCACTCATTCCATCCAGCAGGCCACCCAGTGAAAACCAAATTCAAGGAATCATTTTTCCCAGTAGGTCTCTCAACATGATTCCCTTTTAAACCTCCCTCTGCTGAAAGTCCAGACCCCCCAGGTTTCTGCTGAACAATGATTCCCACTCTTCCTGGATATTGTAGACAGTAATTTCATTCAGCTGTCTAACTTGTCAATGACCTCTCTTTTTCTACAGTTTTTGCCAGAAAGCCCATAGAAACCCATGACTCAAATAACTGGTCTGCCATGAAGTGTCTTAATTAAGATAAACTGGGTCTTTCCCACTCTGGGGATGTTACTTAGCAGCTACTGTTACACATACTTTTAAACCATCACAATGTATGTAATTACTTCCTCTCAGACCTGGGAGTTTCTATGGACCTAAGCTCTTTCCTCAACTCATTACTAAGTCCTTCTGTTTCCCTCTGTAATAACGTTTCTCCTTGTCAACTGTGGTGACCTGGGCTGTAATTTGAGACTGAGTAATCATTTAGATTTTCTTTTGGACTATAACATTTCCCTCAAGAGATATGTAGAAAATACATTCAGCTCTCAGTGTGCGTGTCTGACTCTTTATAACCCTATGGACTGTAGCCTGCCAGGCTCCTCTGTCCATGGGATTTCCAAGCCAAGAATATTGGAGTAGGTTGCCATTTCCTCCTCCAGGGGATCGTCCCAAACCCAGGATTGAACCTGTGACTCATGTTTCTTCTGCATCGCAGGTGAATTCTTTACCACTGAGTCACTGAGGAAGCGCACATTCAGTCGCTTACTGGTTATTCTGAGAACTACTCCTGTAGTAGTGAACTTTCTCTTAGGAGAAGACTAGGAAATTCTTTGACATTATTGAGAATTGTTGTGTTTCTACTTCTCATAAAGGAAGATGCATAATTTTTTTTTCCTGCTTTACCCTGACTTCCAGGAAGCTTACAGTTAAGTTTTCACATGCTCAATCTCAGCATCGGTCAAATGGAAATAACAGTACCAAAAAATATAATAGAAAATTTGAAACTCATTGGATGAGCACAATAATAGGATATGGCAGAGAACAGAATCAGTGTTCTTGAGGTAAACAGAGTTTACCCAATGTAAACAACAGAGAAAATGGACAAAAAGAAAAAATAAGAAAGAACTGAACCTCAGGGAGTTGTAGGACAGGAACAATTTCTTACAACTGTGTGTGAATCTATAATTATTTCAGTATGAATTTCAATGATAAAAACGCATGTCCATTGCATTAAATTAAAAATAATTCTGAAATATATGATGTATGCACTGAAAGCCCCTGTTTTCTGATTCTCCTGATTCTACTCCTCAAACGTAAGCACTATTAATAACTGGTGAGTAGGCTTCCTGACCAATTTCTATGCATATGCACAAATATATGAGTGCATTTTTATTTATGTTTTAGTTTATAAACATGAGATTACTATCATTCTGCACTTTCCATTTTCACTAAATACATCACATATATCTACATACGTCAGTGCATATAGATATCTAATTTAATAGTGTTTATCTAATATTTCACAATTTAAAGTAAATTCTCCTACTAATGGACATTTACGTTAGTTCTAATTCAATGATATTTCAAACCATACATCTAGTTCTTTTTATAACATTTAAATTTCTCTTTTGTGGAATCTTATTTATTCTTGTTTTTCCTGCTACCCAGCAAATGTAGCCATCTCAAATCTCTAACGATGATCTATTTCCCCTTTCCTACAATGTTTACATACCTTATTGAACGATAGTACTTTCAAAGTTTCTCCTACTCACTCTACTATGTTGTAAGTTCCCTGAGGGCAGAGCTCACCCTCTGTTTACCCTGTATTCCTCCTGTGCAGAATTAGGCCTGGCATATAGTTTAAAACAAAGCTGGCGGAGGTGATGGAATTCCAGTTGAGCTATTTCAAATCCTGAAAGATGATGCTGTCAAAGTGCCGCACTCAATATGCCAGCAAATTTGGAAAACTCAGCAGTGGCCACAGGACTGGAAAAGGTCAGTTTTCATTCCAATCCCAAAGAAAGGCAATGCCAAAGAATGCTCAAACTATCGCACAATTGCACTCATCTCACACACTGGTAAAGTAATGCTCAAAATTCTCCAAGCCAGGCTTCAGCAATACGTGAACCATGAACGTCCAGATGTTCAAGCTGGTTTTAGAAAAGACAGAGGAACCAGAGATCAAATTGCCAACATCTGCTGGATCATGGAAAAAGCAAAAGAGTTTCAGAAAAACATCTATTTCTGCTTTATTGACTATGCCAAAGCCTCTGACTGTGTGGATCACAATAAACTGTGGAAAATTCTTCAAGAAATGACAATGCCAGACCACCTGACCCGCCTCTTGAGAAACCTATATGCAGGTCAGCAAGCAACAGTCAGTACTGGACATGGAACAACAGACTGGTTCCAAATAGAAAAAGGAGTACGTCAAGGCTGCATATTGTCACCCTGCTTATTTAACTTACATGCAGAGTACATCATGAGCAACGCTGGGCTGGAAGAAACACAAGCTGGAATCAAGACTGCCGGGAGAAATATCAATAACCTCAGATATGCAGATGAAACTACCCTTACGGCAGAAAGTGAAGAGGAACTAAAAAGCCTCTTGATGAAAGTGAAAGAGGAGAGTGAAAAAGTTGGCTTAAAGCTCAACATTCAGAAAATGAAGATCATGGCATCTGGTCCCATCGCTTCATGGGAAATAGTTTTGGAAACAGTGGAAACAGTGTCAGACTTTATTTTTCTGGGCTCCAAAATCACTGTAGATGGTGATTGCAGCCATGAAATTAAAACACGCTTACTCCTTGAAGAAAAGTTATGACCAACCTAGACAGCATATTGAAAAGCAGAAACATTACTTTGCCAACAAAGGTCTGTCTAGTCAAGGCTATGGTTTTTCCTGTGGTCATGTATGGATGTGAGAGTTGGGCTGTGAAGAAAGCTGAGCACTGAAGAATTGATGCTTTTGAACTGTGGTGCTGGAGAGGACTCTTGAGAGTCCCATGGACTGCGAGGAGATCCAACCAGTCCATTCTGAAGATCAGCCCTGGGTGTTCTTTGGAAGGAATGATGCTAAAGCTGAAACTCCAGTACTTTGGCCACCTCATGCGAAGAGTTGACTCATTGATGCTGGGAGGGATTAGGGGCAGGAGGAGAAGGGGACGACAGAGGATGAGATGGTTGGATGGCATCACCGACTCGATGAACGTGAGTCTGAGTGAACTCTGGGAGTTGGTGATGGACAGGGAGGCCTGGTGTGCTGCGATTCATGGGGTTGCAAAGAGTCAGACACAACTGAGCGACTGAACTGAACTGATAGTTTAAAGTTATTATTCTGAGTTGACTCTAAATCTAGTTCATCTCTCATGAATCTAATATTTTTATTGCCACCAACTATAAATTACCTTTTTAATTATTTATATAATGAGGTGACTACACAAGAGTCTTCACTTGGCTCTTCCAAAGACAACTCATCTCTAATACTTAAAAACTGAACTGCTGCCTTATCAAATACAGCATTAATGACTGAGCTCCTCTCTTGTACTGACACGTCTTCATCCACCCAATGTTCTAGGACTCAAGCATGATTCATTTCTGAACACAAAGAAGCTGTGTCCCAGTAGTCCTGATAAGCAACCCATAACCAATCTTGCCATTCTTCTCATACAGAAAATTTAAGACTTCCTTGATAATCTATTTTTATAGTACAACGTTATCACTTCATACTTGACAACTCCAGTGAATTTCAGACTCTCCCTCTGCCAACTCAGCCTCCAGAATAATTCTTACATTTTCTTCTTCTATATGAGTTTCCCTTTATATCTCTTTTCTGAAGTGTGTCCTAAAAACCATTACATTGAAATTAAGCCCCTCTAGCCAACATTCAAATATTTCAATCAACTCATTCCCTCAAATGAATGTTGATACTCAATCATTCCCATCCTCCTCTTTTTTTTTTTTTTTTTTTTTTTGCTGTTTTCCATCCACAGCTCTTGTGCCTATAATCCTGAGTCTGGAAGACATCTCTGCTCCTCTCTCCCACTCCTTGCTCACCGTCTCCTTTACTGACTTTGACTTTACTATTAGTGGTAGTCATTCATCCCTGTGAAATCCCATCTCCCTTCGAATCATGCAGGAACATTTATAAACTACTGATGATTTCATGAATGTGTTCATTTACATTATCTCAAAATTGAATCGTATGTTGTCCTCTTACAATTAGTCTGAAATCTCAACCACAACAGTGAAATCCTTTGACTTTAGAGATCTTTGGAGTGAGTGAATGATAGCTTCGTCATGGCTGAATACAGATAGTTACATTTTTTAAATTATAATAGGATAGGTCTATGAAATGACATGAAGGATCATGTGTTTTTTTTTAAAATGGAGGATTAAACATGGCCTGGATTATTAGATGCCTTTCACCCAAATGAATTTCAATTCTTAATAACAGGTTTTCATATTCCATTGTGGACATTTTGTCACATCTAGAAATGACAAGGTCTTCAATCATCTGGCAAAGAATCTTAATTTGAAGAGAAAAATCTACTCCAAAACTTCTGATTTGAAAAATGTTAAAGTAGAAATGGGTAGAGTGACTCATAAGAAATTTCTCCAATGGGAAGAAAAATGCTAAAATCCTGTTCATTTTATATATTTTGTCTTATTTCTAGACTCAAATGAGACTGCTGTGTTTTTTTGGCTGACACAGAGATCTCCTAGAAGAGACATCTCCCTTACTCAGCAGCAACTGCGAAGCATACCAGATTGCCATGGCAACGACTGTGGGAAAGGAGGAACACAATGTGGGATGTCTGTTCTATAAAGACCTGCGCAAAATGACGTGTTCTTGTTGCTGCATATGTTGCATTTTTTCATCTCATAAACAGTATTAATTATGTATCTCCTCTCTTCTCCTAGAGTCTCATAAATGAAATAAATCTGTATTATTCTACTTAGTCCCATAGCATAAAAGAAAAAAGTTCAGACCCGAATTTCACTACCCAGTCTTTTGTTGCTTATTATTTAAAGGTATTAAGAACTACTCATATTAGGTGCCAAAGTAGACTAACAATTTATATGGAAAAGAATAAAAGACTCTGAATATGGTGACAGCATCACATGCTCAAAATTAACTATATTGTTCAAGAAATGACTCTCCAAAATGAGAAGCCTCATGAACCAAAGTCTTAATTAGTTAAGTCTACTGATTGCTAGTAGGTATCAGAACAATTTATTTCTGGTCAAGAATGGATAACAAAGTCAAGTATGTTAGTGTATTTGGTGAGAGATCTTTCTGATTAAATAGTCTGCTTTAGTGGTGCCTGTACAGCTGAAAGAAGAAAAAAAGATGCTTATTGGAAGCTAATAATAATCAATCTATGACTATATTACTAATTGTGTGTTTTATCAGAATAAGTGAAGTAAAATAGTTTACATAGATGATAGAATCTAGTGAAATAGTTAAAAAATCTTAGTTCTGATATTTAGTAGCTGTAATCCAGGACAAATTACCAAACCCGTATGAGATTTAATTTCTTCATCGTAACAATCTGGCTGCTGCTGCTGCTGCCGCTGCTGCTGCTAAGTCACCTCAGTCGTGTCCGACTATGTGCGACCCCATAGACGGCAGCCCACCAGGCTCCCCCGTCCCTGGGATTCTCCAGGCAAGAACACTGGAGTGGGTTGCCATTTCCTTCTCCAATGCATGAAAGTGAAAAGTGAAAGTGAAGTCGCTCAGTCGTGTCCAACTCTTAGCCACCTCATGGACTGCAGCCCACAAGGCTCCTCCATCCATGGGATTTTCCAGGCAAGAGTACTGGAGTGGGGTGCCATTGCCTTCTCCGAATCTGGCTAATAACACTCAGTTCAACGAGCTGTTGAGAGGATTAACTTAGATGATGTATACAGAACAATTTTCAGTGCCCGGGAAACAAAGAATACACAATAAGTGATGGCTGCTATTATAACTACTGTTATAATAATTATAATCATCATTGTGTTAGTCTTCATTTATAGAACTGGGAATTTAAGAATAGTCTAGTGAGTTTGATAGCCACTATAATTGGACAAAAAATAAAGTTTGCAATACTTTACCATCAGTTATTTCTAGTACAAGCAGAATGTGTCATTGTCGAACTTTTCAAGTTTACCTTGATAGTTACACACAAAGGCATCTAAAGTGTCAAATACGTTACATGTGCAAATAATATCATAAGCACTCAATAAATGGCACTTATCATCTACAACACAGTTATTAATACAAATGTGATTAAAAGTAAAGTTTGTGTATAAAGGCACACATGTCCTTAACTGAATTTGTCTTCTCAGGACAGTATCCTTAATTCTGTCAAATGACACCATTAATCTTGTCACCAAACCCACAATTAGCTCAGACACCCTCACAACAATATATTAATCCTGAACCAACATCATATTACCACCCAAGTTTATTTCTCTTTTCTTGATATGGTTTAGATGCTCATCATTCCTTCCTAGAACTATTGTAACATCATATCAAATCACTTTCCTAAATAATTACAACAGAAATTGGACGAATCAATGGTCATTTACCCCCTTCTTCACTTGGATGTTATCCAAAGGCAACAAGGAGAAGTGGAAATACAGTGCAAATGTAATCTTCTACAACAGTAAGACATAAACCCTCCTGAACCACACAATAGATGGAAAAGCAGCTCAGAATAACGAAGATCAAACAGGTGGACAGGTGGAAGTGGGATGGAGGAAACCCCCTGCTTCTTAGGGAGAGCTGGCAGAATGCACTTCTCCCAGGGAAGAGTGTGCCATGTATGCAAGACCAAAATCCCTCCTTAGCAAAACCTCAACAGGGTTTGTGGGCTGCTGGTGCTAAGAACTTCCCTGTGCCTGGGTCCATCTTGAGAAACAGAGAATGAAGTTTAAGAAAGAGATAAGACAGAGAAGGCATTTTTTGCCAAGAAGTAGTCTGTCTGACAATCATCTTTTCCGGGAGGATTATGGAATGATATTGGCTGGTACATGAAATAATTTTGTTCCTGACTACATAATTCACTCATTTTTATGGATTTGAATGGCACCAGAAATTGAATTTCCCACAAACATCCTAAAATAAAGGTAACCTTTTAAAAAGGTAAACATTACAAAATCTGTTCCTTCTGCTTTAGACTCAAATTTTATGGAATTCATTTTTACAAAATGAAATCTATATCATACTTTCCAAATGAGAACTTACCCAAAGATGCAGTAGTATGTGTATATTCATTTATGACAATATTTTCATTTAGGAATAAGTTCACACATATTCTAGGAATAGTATTATTTAAGATCAAAATTAACTAATTTTTCATTTCTTTTGCAAAGAGTTTCTTCAATATTTATTCCAATTTGACTTAATATTATTATACTTTTAATACTTTTTCAGTTCCTTAAACTTAAAAGTTAACATATATGTTAGTATATTTCAGACTTGAGAAATATTAAAATGATGGACAATTTTAACCATTCAAATCACAGAAAGAAGCTACTGGTTTTATATCTTTGATGCATTTGTAGGAGAGATGTAATAAATGCCTCTTATTGAGTGTTTTCATCTGTAATCAGGCTTGTAATACAAAACCCACCAAAGAAAGGTTATAAAGGGATCTTTTATTTACTTGATTATCAATTATCTTTAGGATGAATGCCAAGCAGACCAGCTTTACATTCAAGATGATACATAACAAAATGTTGTTGGTTCTGTGCATGCTAAGTCACTTCAGTCTTACCTGACTCTCTATGACCCTACTGCTGCTGCTGCTGCTAAGTCGCTTCAGTCATGTTCGACTCTGTGCCACCCCATAGACGGCAGCCCACTAGGCTCCTCTGTCCCTCGGATTCTCCAGGCAAGAATACTGGAGTGGGTTGCCATTTTCTTCTCCAATGCATGAAAGTGAAAAGTGAAAGTGAAGTCGCTCAGTCATGACCGACTCATAGCAACCCCATGGACTGGAGCCTACCAGGCTCCTCTGTCCATGGGATTTTCCAGGCAAGAGTACTGGAGTGGGGTGCCATTGCCTTCTCCGGTGGGTTCATTTAATTAGAATTTTTTTACAGTGTATTAAACTATAACAATTGACAAAAACAGCAAAAATCACTCATCTAGTATAAGTTTTTGGCCCTAGGAGAAGAATATCCTTGTTTGAAGTTAGGAATTCATTCGATGAAGGAGAACTACGTATGTCTGTCTATCAGACAGAACTTACACAAAGCACTGGGACGCAAGAATGACTAAAGAGAATGAGAGACCCAATCCTTAAGAAGTCTAAATTCTAGTCAAGAAGAGAAGCTGTTCTCTCTGTGCTGTGATTTGAGAGATAAGAAGGAAAGTACATTGTCCACAAAGCTCATCTATGACTCTTACTGTCTGAAGTTCCCTAAGCCCGGAGCTTTTGGTATATCTTGGTATGCTTAGTCACTCAGTTGTGTTCAACTCTTTGTGACCCTCTGGGCTGTACCCCACCTGGCTCCTCTGTTCATGGGATTTGTCAGACAAGAATACTGGAGTGGGCTGTCATTTCCTCCTCTAGGGGATCTTCCTGACCCAGGGATTGAACCCAAGTCTCTCGTGTCTCCTGCATTGGGGGGCTGAGTTATTGGTGAGGCTCATATCTTGGTAGTACAATAAAGTTTTAACAAAGTACTCCGTTCACAGAAGGTTGGTCCTAAATATTATTTGATGACTGGATGGTTAGATGAATAAGTGAATTTCCTTTTTGTGTTTCATTTTAGAAAAGCAGGTAAACAAGCAACCTCTTTAAAATGTAAATATCCTGGAGGAGATAAGACATCAAGATATTAGCAAGAATGTACACGTTGGTGTGATTTAATTTAAAGTTATATGTATGTATATTATGTATCTTGTATTCTTTGGGGATTAATATATTGAATTAGATTACTAAGCATGTAAATTCGATGATTAAAGTAGGAAGGCCAAGAATATGAGATTTTGAAATGTGCAGAATGCACAAGGAAGGCTAGAATTGTGTGGAATAGCAAATGAAAGGAAGTATGGAATGCCTGGGTGAGAGCTAAATGACTCACACTAGGAGGAGGATAAATGTACAAAAAAGTGAGATGGGGCGGTTCCTGCCTTGCAAAAACTTCACCCATTTCACATTTGCTGGAGGCCGGCTTTTAAAGAGTTGATCTGCAGAAGGTAAAGCTTTTTTTTTTTTTTGAATATTTTTCTTTTTTGGCCATGCACCAATGTATGTATATGGAATCTGAGTTCCCTGACCAGGGATAGAACCTATACACTCTGAACTGGAAGCACAAAGTCTTAACCACTGGGCCACCAGAGAAATCTCTGTAAAGCTTTTTCAGTGGTCTCAGTTCACAAGTTCTGGGCTCTGGCACAAGAGCACAGGGCTTTTCAAGGAGCTCCAGTAGGATGGGGGGCATCAAGCTGGCATCACCAACTTCACTCTAGCCCGGGGGCAGTCCCATATACAGGGAATGAAGGGATGGAGCCATCGTGTCCACTGGCCGGTTCCCTTCAATTTAGAATTACACGGAAATGTGAAGATAAGCAATGAGACCAGTTTTGGTTGAATCTTTCTACCTCGCTAGTTCAAGTTCACAACCGGTTTAGTTCAGTGTTCTTTCTTGAAACACATGTGGCTCAGGCACCAAGGAGTAATGTGTCTAACAGAATCCCTTGTTCAATTATCCTCACGTTCTCAGTGAAGTGTTGCCTGACTTTTCCAGGCAGAATTACTAGCTTTCTCTTTTGGGTTTTCACTTAATATGTTGTAATGCAATTATTGGGGAGCTCTCTGAGGTAGGGGTCTCAAAAGAAGTCCTATCAATACATGTGGAGAAGGGTAATATTTGAATACTAAGTATTAATATTAGTATTAATCAATGTGCTTAATGGACTTCTTGCCTCAGTGTTTCCTACTTTTCCAATCCCCCCATTGCTTCTCCCCCATCCACCAGCACCAAGGATATTCTAGTCTTTGCCCTTAATGTAGAGTTATTAAGCAGAAATGCAAAGAGAAGACAAACAAATAGTTAATTCTTGATTTCCACATTAGAATTCTTTTTTTTTTTTTTCTTTTTCTCTAATTTTATTTTATTTTTAAACTTTACATAATTGTATTAGTTTTGCCAAATATCAAAATGAATCCGCCACAGGTATACATGTGTTCCCCATCCCGAACCCTCCTCCCTCCTCCCTCCCCATACCATCCCTCTGGGCCGTCCCAGTGCACCAGCCCCAAGCATCCAGCATCATGCATCGAACCTGGACTGGCAACTCGTTTCCTACATGATATTTTACATGTTTCATTGACATTCTCCCAAATCTTCCCACCCTCTCCCTCTCCCACAGAGTCCATAAGACTGTTCTATACATCAGTGTCTCTTTTGCTGTCTCGTACACCGGGTTATTGTTACCATCTTTCTAAATTCCATATATATGCGTTAGTATACTGTATTTATGTTTTTCCTTCTGGCTTACTTCACTCTGTATAATAGGCTCCAGTTTCATCCACCTCATTAGAACTGATTCAAATGTATTCTTTTTAATAGCTGAGTAATACTCCATTGTGTATATGTACCACAGCTTTCTTATCCATTCATCTGCTGATGGACATCTAGGTTGCTTCCATGTCTTGGCTATTATAAACAGTGCTGCGATGAACATTGGGGTACACGTGTCTCTTTCCCTTCTGGTTTCCTCAGTGTGTATGCCCAGCAGTGGGGTTGCTGGATCATAAGGCAGTTCTATTTCCAGTTTTTTAAGGAATCTCCACACTGTTCTCCATAGTGGCTGTACTAGTTTGCATTCCCACCAACAGTGTAAAAGGGTTCCCTTTTCTCCACACCCTCTCCAGCATTTATTATTTGTAGACTTTTGGATCGCAGCCATTCTGACTGGTGTGAAATGGTACCTCATAGTGGTTTTGATTTGCATTTCTCTGATAATGAGTGATGTTGAACATCTTTTCATGTGTTTGTTAGTCATCTGTATGTCTTTTTTTGGAGAAATGTCTATTTAGTTCTTTGGCCCATTTTTTGATTGGGTCGTTTATTTTTCTGGAGTTGAGCTGTAGGAGTTGCTTGTATATTTTTGAGATTAGTTGTTTGTCGGTTGCTTCATTTGCTATTATTTTCTCCCATTCTGAAGGCTGTCTTTTCACCTTGCTAATAGTTTCCTTTGATGTGCAGAAGCTTTTAAGGTTAATTAGGTCCCATTTGTTTATTTTTGCTTTTATTTGCAATATTCTTAGAAAAATACAACTTTCCAAAACTGGACCAGGAAGAAATAGAAAATCTTAACAGACCCATCACAAGCATGGAAATTGAAACTGTAATCAAAAATCTTCCAGCAAACAAAAGCCCTGGTCCAGACGGCTTCACAGCTGAATTCTACCAAAAATTTAGAGAAGAGCTGACACCTATCCTGCTCAAACTCTTCCAGAAAATTGCAGAGGAAGGTAAACTTCCAAACTCATTCTATGAGGCCACCATCACCCTAATACCAAAACCTGACAAAGATCCCACAAAAAAAGAAAACTACAGGCCAATATCACTGATGAACATAGATGCAAAAATCCTTAACAAAATTCTAGCAA
The DNA here is from genome assembly GCF_055505025.1 of Bos grunniens. NCBI lineage: Eukaryota > Metazoa > Chordata > Mammalia > Artiodactyla > Bovidae > Bos > Bos grunniens. The sequence goes on from NC_141166.1 coordinate 84,072,322, forward strand.
TCAGAATCCAACAACACATTAAAAAGATCATACACCATGATCAAGTGGGCTTTATCCCAGGGATGCAAGGATTCTTCAATATCCGCAAATCAATCAATGTAATACACCACATTAACAAATTGAAAAATAAAAACCATATGATTATCTCAATAGATGCAGAGAAAGCCTTTGACAAAATTCAACATCCATTTATGATAAAAACTCTCCAGAAAGCAGGAATAGAAGGAACATACCTCAACATAATAAAAGCTATATATGACAAACCCACAGCAAACATTATCCTCAATGGTGAAAAATTGAAAGCATTTCCTCTAAAGTCAGGAACAAGACAAGGGTGCCCACTTTCACCATTACTATTCAACATAGTTTTGGAAGTTTTGGCCACAGCAATCAGAGCAGAAAAAGAAATAAAAGGAATCCAAATTGGAAAAGAAGAAGTAAAACTCTCACTATTTGCAGATGACATGATCCTCTACATAGAAAACCCTAAAGAATCCACCAGAAAATTACTAGAAATAATCAATGACTACAGTAAAGTTGCAGGATATAAAATCAACACACAGAAATCCCTTGCATTCCTATACACTAATAATGAGAAAACAGAAAGAGAAATTAAGGAAACAATTCCATTCACCACTGCAACGGAAAGAATAAAATACTTAGGAATATATCTACCTAAAGAAACTAAAGACCTATATATAGAAAACTATAAAACACTGGTGAAAGAAATCAAAGAGGACACTAATAGATGGAGAAATATACCATGTTCATGGATTGGAAGAATCAATATAGTGAAAATGAGTATACTACCCAAAGCAATTTATAGATTCAACGCAATCCCTATCAAGCTACCAACAGTATTCTTCACAGAGCTAGAACAAATAATTTCACAATTTGTATGGAAATACAAAAAACCTCGAATAGCCAAAGCGATCTTGAGAAAGAAGAATGGAACTGGAGGAATCAACCTACCTGACTTCAGGCTCTACTACAAAGCCACAGTTATCAAGACAGTATGGTACTGGCACAAAGACAGAAATATTGATCAATGGAATAAAATAGAAAGCCCAGAGATAAATCCACGCACATATGGACACCTTATCTTCGACAAAGGAGGCAAGAATATACAATGGATTAAAGACAATCTCTTTAACAAGTGGTGCTGGGAAATCTGGTCAACCACTTGTAAAAGAATGAAACTGGACCACTTTCTAACACCATTCACAAAAATAAACTCAAAATGGATTAAAGATCTAAACGTAAGACCAGAAACTATAAAACTCCTAGAGGAGAACATAGGCAAAACACATTAGAATTCTGAGGCTGAGGTCTCTATAACAGTTTTGGAGAATAATACTGAGTAGGTTTTTCTCAACACTCTTCCTCACTCATTTCACTCCCTTTTCTCCAATCTGTGGGTTAAAAGAGGCATGCATAAGAGGATGGAGACAATCCTGAGTAGACTCCAAGGCTGAAAACTGGGGGGATCGTGGGGGCAGGGAGGAAAAGCCAGTGTGTTGGGAGAGTGACCTTGGTCGTGTGCCTTTTCTTCTAGAAACCAGCAGGTTTGCAGTAGCTCCATTGGCCAGCATGTCATGGGATCAATTGAGGAAAATAAACAGCCTGAGTCAGACAAAAAGCAGATTTGCTGGGTTTTCTGAGGTCTAGAAATGGAATGGGAGAGCAGCCAACATTTTCAAAAGCCCTGAGTAAGAGAAAGACATTTCCAGAGAGTGTGCGCTACACAGAGAGTCTCCTGCAGTGCACATAGCATGAACAGCTCCGTGTACAGGCAGATGGGAACTGAACATACTAGACTCCAGCTCTGGGGTGTCAATCCTAAAGGAAATCAACCCTGAATAGTCATTGGAAGAACTGATGCTGAAGCTGAAGCTCCAATACTTTGGCCACATGATATGAAGAGCTGACTCATTGGAAAAGACCCTGATGCTGGGAAAGATTGAGGGCAGGAGAAGGGGTGACAGAGGCTGAAATGGTTGGATGGCATCATCGACTCAATGGACATGCATTTGAACAAACTCTAGGAGTTGGTGAAGGACAGGGAAGCCTGGCATGCTGCAGTCCATGGGGTCACAGGACATGACTGAGTGGCTGAATAACAACTGGGAGGTGACCACCAAGAACCACACAGGACAATATTCTTTACAAAGGATGCCAGTGTGGGCCTGTGTCTATTGAGACCAAGCTTTCTCCTTCGATGCTCCTAAGCATCATTAGGACTTGAAGTGCTACTTGAAGGAGAAATCAGGGGAACTGTAATTTTACTGATTTATCATAAATCCACTGAGACAATCCTGAGGTAAGAGAGTCAGGTTATGGAGAGACAAAAATTAATAATAACAACATCAACTTAGATAGCCTTTATATGGATCAGAAGCTGTAATAAGACCATGCGATGGATAAAATAATTTTCTCCTCAGAACTCTGTGAGGTAGGCAACACTCTTCCACATAATTTATAGACAAAGAAACCAAAGCCTTTTGAGTTCCCAGAGTGGCCCTGTATAAACGGTAGACCTGGGACCTGAACCAGCAGTCTGTGCTCACAAATTACAACCCAGTGTATGTGGACACTGGGGGTGCCAAATTCCTTGCCTCTAGTAAACGTGTACTGAATGTAAAAATCAATGAGTGAATAGTTGTATCTTGGATTCCCTTTATGTTGTACTATAGTTCAAGTTCATTTAATATGGCTCTTTTACAAATGGCTAAATTACTAATTTCTTTCATCTAAAAGGGCAATATTATTGTAATATATATTTTTATTATTTCTTATTAAATAGTATAGCTGATACCATGTGAAATACCGGGCTGGATGAAGCACAAGCTGGAAGCAAGACTGCCGAGAGAAATATCAATAAGCTCAGATATGCAGATGACACCATCCTTATGGCAGAAAGCAAAGAGGAACTAAAGAGCCACTTGATGAAGGTGAAAGAGGAAAGAGAAAAAGCTGCCTTAAAACTCAACATTCAAAAAAACGAAGATCATGGCATCCGGTCCCATCACTTCATGGCAAATAGATAGTGAAACAATGGAAACAGTGACAGACTTTATTTTTTGGGGCTCTAAAATCACAGCGTGGTAACCACAGCCATGAAATTAAAAGATGCTTGCTCCTTGGAAGAAAAGCTATGACAAGCCTAGACAGTGTATTAAAAAGCAGAGACATCACTTTGCCAGCAAAGGTCCATATAGTCAAAGCTATGGTTTTTCCAGTAGTCTTGTATGGATGTGAGAGTTGGACCATAAAGAAAGCTGAGCGCTGAAGAATTGATGCTTTTGAACTGTGGTGTTGGAGAAGACTCTTGAGAGTCCCTTGGACTGCAAGGAGATCCAACCAGTCAATCCTAAAGGAAATCAATCATGAATATTCATTGGAAAGACTGATGCTGAAGCTGAAGCTCCAATACGGTGGCCACTGGATGTGAAGAGCTGACTCACTGGAAAAGGCCCAGATACTGGGAAAGATTGAGGGCAGGAAGAGAAGGAGACGACAGAGGACGAGATGGTTGGATGGCATCACGAACTCAATGGACATGAGTTTGAGCAAGATCTAGGAGTTGGTGAAGGACAGGAAACCCTGGTGTGCTGCAGTCCATGGGGTCACAAAGAGTCAGGCACAACTGAGCGACTGAACAACAACATATTTAATTTACAATATTATATTAGTTTCAGATGCACAACAGAGTGAATCAGTATTTTTACAGATTATACTCCATTTAAAATTATCATAAAATATTGGCTGTACTCCATGTGCTGAACAGTATTTCTTGCATATTATTTTTTTATACATAGTAGCTCGTATGTACGGAGGTGATGGCACCCCACTCCAGTACTCTTGCCTGGAAAATCCCATGGATGGAGGAGCCTAGTAGGCTGCAGTCCATGGGGTTGTGAAGAGTCGGACACAACCGAGCGACTTCCCTTTCGCTTTTCACTTTCATGCACTGGAGAAGGAAATGGCAAACCACTCCAATGCTCTTGCCTGGAGAATTCCAGCGACGGTGGAGCCTGGTGGGCTGCCGTCTATGGGGTCACACAGAGTCGGACACGACTGAAGTGCTTTAGCAGCAGCAGCAGCGGCTTGTATGTAATATATTTTAAAATAAATATCTTGCATGTAAACATTCTAGGTTAAGGCATGAATGGAGCTTGTTTTTGCTGTTATTTTACTTAAGTCCTATTGACTCATTTTCCCTAGCCTAAGTCAGACTTTGAGAAATGCTGCTTTATTTTTCCTTACCTCTTATTCACTTCACCTATTAAAATTACCTCTTATTCAGTCTGCTGCTGCTGCTGCTAAGTCGCTTCAGTCCTGTCCGGCTCTGTGCGACCCCATAGACGGCAGCCCACTAGGCTCCTCTGTCCCCGGGATTCTCCAGGCAAGAACACTGGAGTGGGTTGCCATTTCCTTCTCCGTCTAGTGACTTTTAATCCTTACCTACCTAAGTAATCCATTTGCTAACAACTGTTAGTTTCTAATATCTATCTGCTGTATTATACAGAGAATGCTTGACTTTTTATGATAGATTTCTTAATGTAATAAATATGCCTTTACAGAACTATCTGGTGGTAATCATAAAGCTAAAATACCAAATATTTAACCATATAAACATTTTAAGTTTTAAGTTCCAAAGAGGTTTATGCAAGATAAACAGAATCGCAGGTAGAGTAATTTATGTAAGAAAGAAGGAACATGCCCCTCTCAAAATACCCATCTCCTCCAGTTATCAGTTGTCTATTGTCAGGTCAGATAAAACATGAATTGGCCCTTAGAGGATGGTGATGATGTAGACAGACTTGGAGGAGAAAGGACAGTATTGAAGAAAAGGAATAGAACATGAGAGAAAACACTCATCACAGGAGCAAGGTGAATGAACATATTCCCTGAATCCGGGATGACGGGGTGTGTCTACACATACACACATAAACAGAGATATGTATATTTGTTTATTTTTCAAGTACTCTTTAATATTTGACTGAAGAAGTCAAAAGGGGCTGTATGTAGAGTAGGCTTGCAAAGTGATGGCCATGTTTTGCAATCAGTCAGAGCTGAGGGCTGCATGCTCCCTCTGGAGGGGTGATGTTCTCAGTTTTCACTGTTCCTATCTAGCCTTTTTCATTCATTAATGATACTAGCCTGGTAACTATAAGCCTGTGATTTGTCATCCCAGAGTGGTGGATCTCAATTTGGCATGTTGCAAATCTTAGGGAACTACTGAAAACACAAATACCTGGGCATCATCTCAGACCAACTGATTAAGAATCCCTCAGAGTGGGGCTTGCATTTGAGTATTTTCTTATGTGCAGGCAAGATTGAGCACCACTTCCTACGAGGTCTTTATTGCTGGGATTAAGGCAATTCCTTATTATTATTATTTTTTCTGCATACTGCTGCTGCTCCTAAGTTGCTTCAGTTGTGTCCAACTCTGTGCGACCCCATAGACGGCAGCCCACTAGGCTCCTCTTTCCGGGGGATTCTCCAGGCATGAACACTGGAGTGGGTTGCCATTGCCTTCTCCAATGCGTGAAAGTGAAAAGTGAAAGTGAAGTCCCTCAGTCGTGTCCGACTCTTAGCAACCCCATGGACTGCAGCCCACCAGGCTCCTGCGTCCATGGGATTTTCCAGGCAAGAGTACTGGAGTGGGGTGCCACTGCTTTCTGCATACTAGTATTTCTTAATTTGGCTGTACATCAGAGTTGACTACGGCACTTAAAAAAGGTTTTTGATGCAAGGGCCCCACTTTTAGAAATTCAGGTTTAATTGGTATGAGGGGGACAGGCATTCTTAATTTAAAAAAAAAAAAAAAAAAACCCTCACTTTAATAGACAGCCAATATTGAGATCGCTGATGTGGGAAGTGAAAACCACAGAAGGACTCTGAGCAAAATTACCAGAAGAAGCTTGGGATATTTACCCTAGGTTTGAACTGCAGGGTGCTAAGGTCAGAGAAGAGAAAGTAAGAAGGTTATTATGCTAGTTTAGGTTTATGTGCATAGGGACTGAACCAGGGGTATGGTATAGAAATAAGATGGAAAGGGAAGGAATCCATGGAATAAATATTGTGAAGATGCATGCTATTGTTACAGAGTAGTAAGCTCTCCCTTATAATTTCCTAATTTCACATCAGCCTTGAAAGAAGTCTGAAACCTGACATCAAGCTGCTTGAATTATCTAAAAACCAAAAAGCCTTCACTGAGAATTTAGTCTGAAGTAGCACTGGGCTGGTAATTTCCTTAAGCATTCGACACAGGCAAACACACATCCCTTCTGGAGAAATCCAGATACAACTTGGGCAATCCTCAAAGAATTGCCTTTAGTGAAGTTCCAAAAAATGTGACTTCATGGTCAAAAATCAAAAACATATGGGAAACAAGAAGTCATAAAAAGAAAAAAAGACAGCAGACCCACAAAAGTTTCAGATATTGGAATTATCAAATACGGAATATAAAAGTTGTATGTTTGAAGTGTTTTTTAAAAAGGGACTAAATATATAAAGTGAAAGCTGCTCAGTTGTGTCCAACTCTTTGCAACCCCATGGAATATACAATCCATGGGATTCTCTAGACCAGAACACTGGAGTGGGTAGCCTTTCCCTTCTCCAGGGGGTCTTCCCAACCCAGGGACCGAACCCAGGTCTGCTGCATTGCAGGCAGATTCTTTACCAGCTGAGCCACAAGGGAAGCCCAAATATATGAAGAGCAGGGGATTATTAAAAATGACCAAAGAGTATTGAAAGAAGAAGAAGAAAAATAAAATGACTGAAATTAAGAGAGAACTAGTAATCTCAGAGACAAAACTAAAGAAAACATCCAGGAACCATAAAATGGAATCAAAAGACATGGAAAGGATGAAAGAAAGATTAAGAAATAGATGATCAGAAAAATCAAGACAAGACAAAGAACACCAAAAAGAGAGAGAATGAGGCAGATATAATAGTGAATATTTTCCAGAAGTGATGAAACACATCAATTCAAAGATTTAAAAATTCTAACAAATCCCAAGTAAGCTAAAGAAATCCATTCCTGCACATAGGTGAAAGTGGAGCAACCAAAGACAAGATCTTCAAAGTAGCTAGAGAGAAAAGTCTGATTAAGTAATTTCTCCATAGCAAAATGGGGAAGCCCCAGTGGTTCAGTAGTAGAGAATCCACCTACAATGCAGGAGATGGAGTCGTGGGTTCAATCCCTAGGTCAGGAAGATCACCTGGAGAAGGAAATGGCAACCCACTCCAGTCTTCTTGCCTGGAAAATCCTATGGACAGAGGAGCCAGATGGGCTACAGTTGGACGTGACTTAATGACTAAAACAACAAGAACCAAAGCAAAGTAAAGCTGAAAGGATTTAATCTCAACCTAGAATTGCATACTCAGAAAAGATATTCTTAAGAACAATGGAGAAATAAAAGATAATTTCAGATGAGTTTGCCACAAGCACTCTCACTAAAAGCAATTTTTTAGGCAAGGAAAGGTCTAATGTGTAAGAGGGAATAATAGGCAAGGAAAGAGAAAAATATATGGGTAAGTTTGTATGTTAAAATCACCAGGGTAATTATTTTTAAAAATCAACAATTAGTAGACAGCAGTATGGAATGAAATAAATATTAAGAATGGCATTACTTTTGTATGCAGACATTTGCAGTGAGTTTTTATAAATAAAATGTTCTCATTTGTACATTTCAGTATTATTTAAAGTATTTTAAATGAATGTGTAATGTTCACAAAAAAGTTACATATTGTTCTTTCTTTTCTTTTCTCTGTTGTAATGCTAAAGCAAATTTTATTTGATTAATAGCTACTCTTAAGTCCCGAGCAGGCAAAGACTGTATATATGAATTTTTCCTTACAGTTGCATCCTCAATGCTTATTCCACTGCTCAAGAATTACTGAATGAATGAACAACCTCATACCGACTGCATATGCAACCTTCGTTAGGTTGAATAATGGCCCCCTCAGGAAATCTCCACATTCTGATCCTTGAAACTTGTGAATATTACCTTGTTGTTGTTCAGTTGCTAAATTGTGTCTGACTCATTGTGACACCATGGACTGCAGCACACCAGGTTTCTCTGTCCTTCACTATCTCCTGGAATTTGCTCAAATTCACGTCCATTGAGTCAGTGTTACCATCCAACCATCCCATCATCCTCTGTTGTCCCCTTCTCCTCCTGCTCTCAATCTTTCCCAGCATGTGGGTCTTTTCCAATGAGTCAGCTCTTCACATCTAGTGGCCACCATATTGGAGCTTCAGCTTCCGCATCAGTCTTTCCAATGAATATTCAGAGTTGATTTCCTTTAGGATTGACTGGTTTGATCTCCTTGCTGTCCAAGGGACTCTTACTTGACAAAAAAGGACTTTGCAAATATGATTAAGTCAAGGATCTTGCGTATGGGAAATTATTCTGGAATATAGGAGTGGCCCCTAAATGCAGTCGCTTACGTCCTTATAGTGAAGTGAAGTCGGTCAGTCGTGTCCAACTCTTTGCGACCCCATGGACTGTAGCCTACCAGGCTCCTCTGTCCATAGGATTTTCCAGGCAATAGTACTGGAGTGGATTGCCATTTCCTTCTCCAGGGGATCTTCTCAACCCAGGGATTGAACCTGGGTCTCCCGCATTGTAGACAGACGCTTTACTGTCTGAGCCACCAGGGAAGGGAGAGGTAAACAGAAATCTGATACCGATGGAAGAGGAGAAGGCAGTGTGACCCCAGAGGCAGAGAACAGAGATTGAAGACTGCTGGCAGCCTTCAGAGGCTAGAAGATGTAAGGAAGTGGGAAGGAGGTTTCTTCCTCAGACTGTCCAGCGATACTCAAGCTCTGCTAACATCGGATTTCAGCTTGCTGATGCCAATTTTGTACTTCCGGCCTCCAGGAATGTGATAGAATAAATTCCTGGTATTTTGGGGCCTGTGCTACGTCTTTGTTGCTGAGCACGGGCTTTCTCTAGTCGCAGCGAGTGGCGCAGGGTGCCTGCTCTCTAGCTGTAGAGCACGGGCTTCTCACAGCGGTGGCTTCTCTTGTTGCAGAGCACGGGCTCTAGGGGGCGGTCTCAGTAGTTCTGACACATGGCCTTAGTTACTCTGTAGCATGTGGAATCTTCCCAAACCAGGGCTTGAACCAATGTCTCCTGCATTGGCAAGCAAATTCTTCACCACTGGACCGCAGAGAAGCCCCATTCCTGTTGTTTTAAGCTGTCAATTTTGTGGCATTTTGTTATGATAGCCATCAGAAAAATTAGAGAGAGTTAAATGAAGAATCAGCCAAGACAAAAATTCAGAGTTGCATGTGAGGGACACGGATGTACCACTCATAAATAAGAGTGTAATTCAGGGGGAAAAAGCAAGTGTTAGAACTGCAACGTGTTCTCTTTTAGAAAATGGCAGGGACACTGTGATCTTTGCAGGCAGTACACACCTGTCTTCCTTTCTAGTCTCTGGGCTTTTAAAAACAGCAGAGGACTATGCCTTTCTTCTTTGGATTCCTGGTAGCAACCTATCACATAGCCCTTTGGTATCTGTTTCAGATAATATTAAGATGATAGATATTTTGCTGAAGACACCTGAAAAAGTGGCCAGCATTAGGTTTATGAATAATGAGGAGATTTTAAATGTCCAGCCTACACTTCATTCCAATGAAAGTGAAAAAACAAGAGTTGACCCTATCTGGTTTACTACAATGACTGGCTTTATAAGAAGTTCAATAAAAATTTTTCAAAACTTTTTATTTTATATTGGAATCGAGTTGGTTAGTGATGTTGTGATGGTTTCAGGTGAACAGCAAAGGGACTCAGTCACATACGTACATGGATCCATTCTTGCCCAACACCCCTCCTATCTAGGCTGCCACATAACATTGAGCAGAGTTCCCTGAGCTATACAGTAGGTCCTTGTTGGTTATCCATTTTAAATATAACAGTGTGTACATGTTGATCTTGAATGAATCTAAGCAGGAAGAGTTAGTAAGTGTTATCCTTAAAAGTTATTTGCTTGTTTCTTAAAAAGTCAAATGTAAACTTATCAGACAACTCAGCAATTCCATCCCTAGGTATCTACCTAAGCAAAATGAAAACATGTGTCTGGGCAAAGACATTATGAAAATGTTCGGAGGAATATTATTCACAATCATTAAAAAATCAGAAGCAGTCCAAACATCTATCAAATGACAAATGAATAATCAAAATGTGTTATATTCATGCAAAGGAATACTATTCAACCTCAGAAAGGAACAGACCACTGCTATCCGCTACAACATGGACAAGCCTCAGGAGCTCTGATCTGAGTGAAAGAAACCAGATGCTAAAGATCACATAGTGTATGATTCCATTTACATGAAATGTCCAGAAAAGGCAAATCTGTAGAGAGAGTAAGCACATTCGTGTTTTCCTGAGGTGAGGATGAAAACAGGGATAGACTGCAAAGAGGAATGAAGATTCTTACTGGGGAGATAAAAATGTTCTAAAATTGCATTGTAGTGATAGTTATAGAACTCTGTAAATTGATTAAAAGTCATTAAGTTGTATTATATAAAACAGATGGAATTTGTGATATATAAATCTCATTAAAGTCGTCTTTTTAGAAAAATTGTGTTTAAAAATGTGACATATAAATGTAGAAAGTGCTTTTTAGCAAATCATACCTTTAAAACTATTTAAGTCCTGCTCAAATAGCACTGCTATTCTATAGTGAAGGCTTGGGGCAGCCATCTTGTAAAAAACGGAAATAATTTGTGATATTGACAATGTGGGTGCTTGATGTAAGAGCCTCAAAAAACATTTTTCCATCCAGGTTTAGTAATATCCTAACAATCATAAAAATGTGAAGGGACATTTGGTAGCCTTTTATAGACTTCATTTACAAGGCAGATGCTGCTCCTTACAAGTGTTTGCTCTGTAGCTTAATTCCATTTTTTCTGTACAGTATGTACTTGTTTTGGGTAGGCTGAAAATGAAGACAAAAAAAGATGACTTTATTTAGCTGTTTCTTTTCTCCTCTTTTTTCAGGGAGTTAAGAAAAAATTGATTTTGACCAGTAAGAGATCGTGGGCAAAAGTGACAGTTTTATGTGAGGGAATAAAATAATTTGTATTGTTTAGTAATAATAATAGCTAATATTTATTAAGTGCTTATTCTCTACCAGGAACTGAGTTTACTTTCATATTATCATCTTCTTTAATCCTCAGAACAATCCTATAATGTACTTAATGTTACCCCTATCATGTAAAGAAGAAAACTGAAGTTAGAGAGTAGATAATTGTGACATCAGGACTTGTAGAGAGGTTGGACTTTACTATGCTATACCTAGGGGCTTCTCTGGTGGCTCAGTGGTAAAGAATCTGCCTGCAATGCAGGAGACATGAGAGACGTAGGCTATCACTAGGTTACAACTGCTGCCCACAGAATTAGGATAAATTTAATGTTTAAAATCAGAAAACTTAAAATTGAATTTATATGATTTAAAATCCAATCTATTTTAAAATATAGGAATTGAACAGTTTTATTTGTTAGTCACTCAGTCATGTCTGACTCTTTGCGACCCAATGGACTGACTGTAGCCTGCCAAGCTCCTCTGTCCAGAAAAATTGTGGAGTGGGTTGCCAATTCCTTCTCCAGGGGATCTTCTTCCCCTAGCGATCAAACCTGGGTCTCCTGCACTGCAGGCGGATTCTTTACCAACTGAGCCACCAGGGAAGCCCCAGGAATTGAAAACATCCATGCTCATAATGCCCACATTTCTATCTTCAGTCCTGACTGCTCTTCTGAATAAAAGACTTATATTTCTACCTTTCAACTTGAAACTTCCACTTGTGCGTCTGAAAGATACCTCAGGCTTAAAATGTTCTAAAGAAACTTTTTAAACCTTATCCTCCCCATGTGTCCTCTATCTCAGTAAAGAGCACCTATGTTTATCCAAAATCTTTAAAATATATCCTGATTACTTCTTACAACATCCATTCCCATTACTCTAGTCAAACCACAACATTTGTCTAGATTATTGGAACAGCTGTCTGCATTCATTCAGGTAGGGTGATTGCATTAAAAAATGGATTAAAAAATGTATAATAGGGCATGTCAAAATAATAGGCAAGTGGACAGATCAAAAGGGCAGCCCTTTCCATTAGGGGTCAATCCAATGACCCAAGTCAAAAGAGTCACTATCAACCTTAACAAGTGCCTTCCATGTCTGCTTTTCCAAAAAGAAAGAGAATGTGGTGGAATGTTGGGACATTTTTATAGTCCAGGCCTGGAAGTGGTCCACATCACATCTGCTTATGTTTCCTGGCTAAGACCAGTTACGCAGACACACCAAACTGTGGCGGAAGCTAGGAAATGTGGTCCAACTGTATGCCCTCCATAGGATAAAGACATTTTGGAGAAAAGCTAACCATCTCTTCCATACTGCCTCATTCTAGAACTCTGGCCCTCGGGTCGCAATTCTGAAGCTGGGAAGTTGGGGAAACAATTTCTCCTTTAAAAGAGTTCTTGTTAAAAACAAGAACTGGCCAGAGCAGGTGAAAGAGGCAGTTGTGTAAGGATTGTGTCTAATTTCAGAGTAGAAATATTTGACTGAAGGAAGGAGCCTTGAGAGGTGCCACCTAAAGCAGTAATTTTATGCTAAATCAGATGATAAGTGGCAATCTACATGCTACTAACAGAGGTTTACTAGAATGGGATTTTCTAAAGAAGTATGTGTGGGCCCAGTTTCACTTATATAATAGGAAAACACTTTGGAGGAGGAGGAAGCGAAAATACACACTGAATCACAGACAGATAATCAATTGAAAGAGAGTTGTACTTTTTTTTTTTTTTATGATGGGGGAAAAATGTCAACAAAAGTTCTAAACTAAGTTTCTAGAAGTCAATCCATTATTTTCACGTTGATAGGGACAGTTTCTAGTATATGAATAGAGGAAGAGAACCAAAGTGATTTTGATTTTGATGTTGAAGGAACAGAGTATTTTAGGGGATATTGATGCTAAGAGCACTTTTTTGCTTTGTCTACATCCCACAGAGAAAGTTATCAGAAGTCAAAGAACTGACAAAATGTGATTTCAGTGGAGGCAACACAGCAATAAAGACAAAATAGGATTCTGGGCAATAAATCTTTTTCTACTCTGTAAATACCCCCCTTTCAATATAAAGGCTCTTTAAGGAAATAAGACAACAAAGCTTTCAGAAGGGGCTTGATACATTATTTATGAATTTATCAAGTGAAAAAAACACCCACTCAGACATTTTAATAAAAACTTTCAACTAATGTATCTAATTTTATTGGTATTAAAAAAAAAGCCAATTATGAACTAGAAAGTTACTGTTTGTTAAACTGCTATACAGCTTTCTGCAAATAGAATATTTACAAACCACTTGGAATCACTTTCCCAAAGTTTCAGTTTCTGAAGGTCAAATAACTATGTAACTGCTTAATAAAGAAGCAAAGAAGTACCTCTAAATATCTCCCAGCTCTGATGGGCTTATATGCTGCTCCTTAGGTGAGGTATTAGCAAAGCTTATTTATTTTCATTTCCAAGGCTTTTATTTGCTCATTCCCTTGTGGTAAAGCTGATTTCCATGATGATTCCCTTCTTAATTTTAATACCCTTTTTACTCATCATATAGACATAAGAATTTTCCATAAAATAATGAAATCCTTGCAAAGGAAATGAAGACAAGTCAGAGAATAAAGTAAACTAGCTCCTTTTTTTTTTTTTTTCAATTAATTGATCCACTGTCATGTGCATATAAGATTTTTTTTAAACCCAGGAAAATAAGGTTAATTAACATAAAAAAGCCTCACTCCTCTAGATGCTGAATTTTGTATTTTACCCATGCTGCCTTAAGTGCCTTGATTTCCCAGTAATGACCTAGTTCTCCTAATGAGGAACATTAACCCCTGGCTGTAGCTGTCCAGGACTTAATTGTCAACTGCAGCTGAAATAGGAGAGTTTGCCGATCAGCAGGTATGCGGTATATTAACTCATGTCATTTCAACCCCTAATAAATAAATCTGTTGCTAAGGCAACAGGAAGATCAGCTCTATCAGTATTCTCCCCTCCCAGTAACCAGCTCCCCCCACCTTCCTCTTTTGGAGGAAACTGCCTTTCACACCAAGCTTAGGAAAAAAAGAAGGAAATTAACTACATGTAACCATAATTAGAAGTAACATCATTTCTCATCTTAGAAACATATCTAAATTAATAAAAGAGGACAGCAAAGAGAGAAATGCTTTTGACTAAGATCACGATAAATTATTTCCTTCAACAGGAGACAGGCACTCTGAGGTACACATCTGAGCAAGAACAAATCTCAAACATTTCGTCTCTTTGTGTTTCTGAAATTTCTCCTTCTTTTGTTTAACCAACAAACGATGCTAGCCTGAATACTGCTGAAATAGCTAATTAGTTGCATAGCCAATAAAGATGATACAAGGGGAAAAAAACCTTACATAATTTATAATAGTTATTGCTATTCTACCTTGGAATTCTTTGCTGTGATTGAGTTTAAAAAAAAAAGAAATAAAAATCTGGTCACCGAACCTTAGTCTGAGTAATCTAAAGCTATTGAATCTCATCCACTTGAGATTGTAAACAGAAATTTAGAAAGTAATTTCAATGGATTACATTTACATGATTTACACATCTGGATTATGGCAGAGGGATAGGTGAAAAAATAATTTATAAGGCTCTCTCCTTCAAGATTTATTTTTTTATAATAAGTAAGAAATTACTTTGGTTGTGGCCACTTTGAAACTTTCTTCCAAAAACCCATCAGTTCACTTTTGTATACTACTCTTCTGTTAAAATTTAACAAAATTCCGAATCACATTTACAACTCCTATAAAGGCATTTCATTAAAAAACCTAAACCAAAACCAAATGAAAGCATGCTTTGTAAAAGTATTGCTGATCTTATGGCCATCTCCACCTGTCACTCAGTTCATCTAATTCCTCTTTCTTGCCAGGATGAGACACTTGTCCTCAACTGGACAAACTGAGCAAGTAAGAGTCAATCATCAAACAGTTACTTTCTAATTCATCACCATCAACATTGAGTAACATCAACTAAGTCTCCTACATGCCAGGTATTCTGGCTAGATGCCATCGAAAAGGTCTCCCCAAACAAACAAAGAAACAAGCAAAAAGTTTATGTTTCTGTCCTGGAGGACCTTAGGATCTAAAATGACATCATTTACAATGTGAAATGAGTTGGGCTAGGAGATAGTGTGAAAAGTGCAAAGCTCTGTTACACACTTAAGTGGTGCAGTGGATTGCACAGTGCCTTTGCTGCATGGAAATTCACAATCAGGGGAACTTAAATCAAGGCAAATGTCCATAGAAGGCAGAGGATTTCAGGGCATCTCTAAAGAGCAACACAAAAGATATTACTCCAGAATGGGGGAGAAACAGAATGGGGGCTGAATAAAAAGAAGCCATGTCAATTTGGAGAAAGGAAAGGAAAAATATATTTAATTTAATGTAAGAAATAAATAAACACACACAGTCATACATAAGACACAACTATGTGTAACAAAGAAATAATCTACCTACCTACCTACCCATCCATTCACCCACTCATCCATCCATATATCTGTATCATCCAGCTATCTACTTCATAATTCACTCACTCCTGACCCGTGGTGCTAAGTAAATAAGTTTGGTATAAGAATTTCATCAAAAAGGTTGTGATAGAGGGAAGCAAAGGCAGATATGAGCCTTGAGCAGGTGAAGATGACTGTTATAAACATATAACAATCAAATTGCAACTTGTGCAGCAATTAGTATGTTTAAGAAATGAGTCAAGTTTAAAGAATTTTTTAACCTTGTTAGGCAGGAAACGGTAACCAGAGCTTAAGTTTATGATATTCTAGAAATAACACCACCTAGACAGTAATGACTATAAGTGGAACTTCTTTATGCTGACATAGTGTGTAAGGTCAGGAAGCAACAGTTAGAACCAGACATGGAACAACAGACTGGTTCCAAATTGGAGAAGGAGTACATCAAGGCTGTTTATTGTCACCCTGCTTATTTAACTTATATGCAGAGTACATCATGAGAAACACTGGGCTGGAAGAAGCACAAGATGGAATCAAGACTGCCGGGAGAAATATCAATAACCTCAGATATGCAGATGACACCATCCTTATGGCAGAAAGTGAAGAAGAACTAAAGAGCCTCTTGATTAAAGTGAAAGTGGAGAGTGAAAAAGTTGGCTTACAGCTCAACATTCACAAAACGAAGATCATGGCATCTGGTCCCATCCCTTCATGGCAAATAGATGGGGAAACAGTGGAAAGAGTGTCAGACTTTATTTTTGGGGGCTCCAAAATCACTGCAGATGGTGACTGCAGCCATGAAATTAAAAGACGCTTACTCCTTGGAAGGAAAGTTATGACCAATCTAGACAGCATATTAAAAGGCAGAGACGTTACTTTGTTAACAAAGGTCCATCTAGTTAAGGCTATGGTTTTTCCAGTGGTCATGTATGGATGCGAGAGTTGGACTGTGAAGAAAGCTGAGCCCGAAGAATTGGTGCTTTTGAACTGTGGTGTTGGAAAACTCTTGAGAATCCCTTGGACTGCAAGGAGATCCAACCAGTCCATCCTAAAGGAGACCAGTCCTGGGTGTTCACTGGAAGGACTGATGGTGAAGCTGAAACTCCAATACTTTGGCCACCTGATGCGAAGAGCTGACTCATTTGAAAAGACCCTGATGCTGGGAAAGATTGAGGGCAGGAGGAGAAGGGGACGACAGAGGAGGAGATGGTTGGATGGCATCACTGACTCAATGGATATGGGTTTGGGTGGACTCCAGGAGTTGGTGATGGACAGGGAGGCCTGCCGTGCTGTGGTTCATGGGGTCGCAAAGAGTCGTACACGACTAAGCGACTGAACTGAACTGAACTGTGTGTGTAAGAAAGTTAAAAACAGCCCAAGAGGCAATGAGAAACTAAATGTTGAATCTGTAATCATTTTCATATGCCCAATTTGAAATTTACTTAGAAAGGGATCTATGAATAGAGTTTTGGAAATTATAAATGAGGATTTTGTAAGGCTATTTTTTTGACCATGAATTTCCCAGTATTTATTCGCCTACTAATTAAGAATCCTGGACTAGGCTCCCAGAGATACATCTGATAGTACTGTTAGGAGACAAAACTATTTGGTGTTGTAATACATAATCATTTAAGCCAGGTATTTCATTACAACTTTTTAAAGATTCTAGCAAAATTCTCTAGGGAGATTTTTTTTTCTAAAATACCAGAGTTCACTTGAAATTCTTTAAAGACAAAAACAGTCAACAAGACAAACACTTCTAGGCAAAGACATATAACTTAAGAAAACTTGTCACTGAATTGGGAATAACTATAATCAACTAGAAAGATCTTTTATTATTCACATGAGCTTTGGTTGTCCAGCTGACGGATAAATACAGATCTGGTTAGAAAATCCCATTCAAAGGGCAGATAAACAATCCCACTCAAAGGGCAGATACCCATCATTCCTAGTCGATCTTAAACTAGTTTACTTACAATAACTAGCTATAAGGCTGATATTCCTTACGTTAAGGATATTTAACTGAGAAGATTCCCTGGAGTAGAAAGTGGCAACTCACTCCAGTATTCTTGCCTGGAAAATTCCATGGACAGAGGAGCCTGGCAGGCTACAGTCCATGGGGTCACAGAGTTGGGCATGACTGAGCACACACACACACAACAGAGAACTAACTCAGTTATTTCAGTGCTCCTGGAAAGCATGTATGGAATCATCTTTTTAGAGATTAAGACAAGGAAGATGGATTCTCACAGGTCTGAGAAAGCTTGGTAGAGTGTGCAGAAAGGCAGATGGCCAGACCATGTGACCATCTTTTCCAGAACTATAATTCTGTGAGGATCATTTCTCCCTTAGAAAAACAGATTTCAACGTAACACGGAAATAGCACAAAGAACACCGGTATCCAAAAGTCGGTATTTTGTCTCTCTGTTCACATTCTGCTGTAGCACCTGAAGATGCTCCATCAAAAGCATTCTATTCTACATATTCTAATGACCTGTAAAACCTGAAAGATTTAAAGCAATCTACTTACCAGACTTTTCTCAAGCTATCTGAGCAACAAGAAAACCAGGATAATTTACCTTGGGCTGGAAAACATAACATCTGATCATCCAATACAAATCCTTGAGAAGATGGTCATTAATTTTGTTTGTAATACTGTATTTTTAAACCTCAGAGAATCAAATCGTGAAAAAAGTAATTTATTTTACTCTCAAGTAATAAAGCATCATTTTCCATTTTATATCAATCATCTGTCTTCAGTTAGAAATCTCCCAAATTACTAAAAATGTAGTATTGTCAAATTCTTTCAATGTTATAGCACGTGATTTACCTAAGTATGCTTCCAACCTGCTTTTATTTCTTAATGACTGGGCCTTTTCCTTTCCAAATTTACATCCTTAACCAATATCAACATTGCATAAATTTGTTTTATCATTACTTTATGGAAAATATGGCAAATATCATATGGCTCATAAAAATCATTTTGCTTTAAATAAAAAGCTCAGACAATTTCCCCACTTTCCAGGTGACGAGGTCATGGTGGAACTTACAACGATTGCTACTCTAACAATTTCAAACTCCTCACCTGCCATCACAGGCCACTTCTACCTCACCTTCCTCAACTAGAACATACCCAGTTATGAACCACTCACGGAGGCTTCAGGATCAAAACAGAATTTCTTATATCCAAGGACTCTCTCATGGCTTCCTAATTCTTGAGCCCACATTGAGAAATATTCGGTTTGAGAAAATTTTCTTCTATATCATCAACACTTGTTTGCTATCAACTGCTAAACCTGGATGTTAATATTAATATATTAACATTTAGGGCAAGAAAAAAGTGAGGCAATTCCAATGACTGATACCAGACATACATCACTATCAATTCCATTTGACAGTGGTTCTCAAAGGGTAGTCTGTGAATTCTTGGGGGTATTCAAGACCCTTTAATGGAGTCTGCAAAGTCAAGTTATTTTCATAATAATACTAAGACGTAATTTGCCTTTTTCACTGTCTCAACATTGCTTTGATACTAAAAAACTGACAGGTAAAACAGTTGATGCCTTAGGGCAGTGGCAATCAGTCAGTGTATTCTCTTTTTTAATATTTATTTGGCTGTGTTGGGTCTTAGATGTGGCACGTGGGCTTCTCTATTCGTGGCACGTGGGCTCAGGAGCTGCCGCGTTTGGGCTTAGATGCCCCCTCACATGTGGGATCTTAGTTCCTCAACCAGGGATTGAATCCACGTCCCTTGCACTGGAAGGAGTGTTCTTAACCACTGGAGCACCAGTATAGTCCCCCAGTCACTGTATTTTTTTTGTTTCTTAGTCTATGAATGTTGAGTTGTTAAAAATTTATTTTTAATCGAAGGACAATTACTTTACAATATTGTATTGGTTTCCCAGTCAATGTATTTTTAACCAACTGCGTTTGCAGTAAAAGAGAGCAAAACATCAGTTTCACTCAAAAACACGCTTAAAAAGGCATTAAAATTACTAATTTAATTAAATTTCATCTTTTCAAGATACTTCTTTTAATATTCTGTGTGATAAAATTGGAAATACCCATAAAGCACCTTTGTATACCAAGGTTCGGTTCAGTTCAGTTCAGTTCAGTTGCTCAGTCGTGTCAGACTCTTTGCGACCCCATGAATTGCAGCATGCCAGGCTTCCCTGTCCATCACCAACTCCCGGAGTTCGCTCAAACTCATGTCCATTGAGTCGGTGATGCCATCCAGCCATCTCATCCTCTGTCATCCCCTTTTCCTCCTGCCCCCGATCCCTCCCAGCATCAGGGTCTTTTCTGATGAGTCAACTCTTCGCATGAGGTGGCCAAAGTATTGGAGTTTCAGCTTCACCATCAGTCCTTCCAATGAACACCCAGGACTGATCTCCTTTAGGATGGACTGGTTGGATCTCCTTGCATCAAGGAGACTCCAAGGGACTCTCCAAGAGTTTTCTCCAACCCACAGTTCAAAAGCATCAATTCTTTGGCGCTCAGCTTTCTTCACAGTCCAACTCTCACATCCATACATGACCACTGGAAAAACCATAGCCTTGACTAGACGGACCTTTGTTGATAAAGTAATGTCTCTGCTTTTGAATATGCTATCTAGTTTGGTCATAACTTTCCTTCCAAGGAGTAAGCGTCTTTTAATTTCATGGCTGCAGTCACCATCTGCAGTGATTTTGGAGCCCCCAAAAATAAAGTCTGATACTCTTTCCACTGTTTCCCCATCTATTTGCCATGAAGGGATGGGACCAGATGCCATGATCATCGTTTTCTGAATGTTGAGCTGTAAGCCAACTTTTTCACTCTCCACTTTCACTTTCATCAAGAGGCTTTTGAGTTCCTCTTCACTTTCTGCCATAAGGGTGGTGTCATCTGCATATCTGAGGTTATTGGTATTTCTCCTGGCAATCTTGATTCCAGCTTGTGCTTCTTCCAGCCCAGTGTTTCTCATGATGTACTCTGCATATAAGTTAAATAAGCAGGGTGACAATATGCAGCCTTGACGTACTCCTTTTCTTATTTGGAACCAGTCTGTTGTTCCATGTCCAGTTCTAACTGTTGCTTCCTGACCTGCATAAAGGTTTCTCAAGAGGAAGGTCAGGTGGTCTGGTATTCCCATCTCTTTCAGAATTGTCCACAGTTTATTGTGATCCACACAGTCAAAGGCTTTGGCATAGTCAATAAAGCAGAAATAGATGTTTTTCTGGAACTCTCCTGCTTTTTCCATGATCCAGCAGATGTTGGCAACTTGATCTCTGGTTCCTTCTGCCTTTTGTAAAACCAGCTTGAACATCTGGAAGTTCATGGTTCATGTATTGCTGAAGTCTGGCTTGGACAATCATATAAAAAAGTGAAAGTATTTATATGATTGAGTTGTGGGCTATAGTAGCTGCTTATTTTTTTTTTTTAAATGAAACGCCAATTTTACTTAATAGAACAATGAATAGACAAACCACGGTTGATCGGACTTGGGTATCTGGAAGACATTTTCTCAAATATGAGCCATATGAACCTGTCACTTCAAGGTAAGCAATTGATAACATTTGTTACAATGATAAATTCAAGTTTTTAATTAAAAAGTAGAATTTTGGGAAAAACTGTACCTACATAGTGAGGTTCACAACTTTCTAAGAATCAGAAATTCTTCTGATACCAGTGACGATATTAACAATGTGATTCTTTGAAATAAGGAATTGTGTCAACACTTGGAAGAGCTGCATAATTCAATGAACCTGCATTTTCCAAGTAACCAGTATAGGATGCTACATGCATGCATGCTAAGTTGCTTCAGTTGTATCCAACTCTTTGAGACCCTATGGACTATAGCTTGCCAGGCTCCTCTGTCCATGGGATTTTCTAGGCAAGAATACTGGATGGGTTGCCATACCCTTCTCCAGGGGATCTTTCCAACCCAGGGATCAAACCTGCGTATCTTATGTCTCTTGCATTGGCAGGCAGGCTCTTTACCACTAGTGCCACCTGGGAAGCCCCACAGAATGCTATAAAATCTACTTAAACAGCAAGTAACAGAGCATGATGGAGAAGGCGATGGCACCCCACTCCAGTACTCTTGCCTGGAAAATCCCGTGGATGGAGGAGCCTGGTAGGCTGCAGTCCATGGGGTCTCGAAGAGTCGGACACGACTGAGCGACTTCACTTTCACTTTTCACTTTCATGCATTGGAGAAGGAAATGGCAACCCACTCCAGTGTTCTTGCCTGGAGAATCCCAGGGACGGGGGAGCCTGGTGGGCTGCCGTCTATGGGGTCTCACAGAGTCAGACACGACTGAAGTGACTTAGCAGCAGCAGCAGCAACAGAGCATGAAGAGTCACTAGTTTTAGACTAACCTCTAAGAGTCTCCTACTTGTCAAGTTCAGGTGTAGTGGCAGAAAAAGAATATCTACAATAATCTGAATAGGTCATTAAAACACTCTATCCTTTGCCAACTCTCTTTGTGAGGCAGAATTTTCTTCATAAACCTCCACCAAAACAACATATTGCAGCAGATCAAATATGTAAGGAAATATAAAGAATTTAACTTTTTTCTATTTGGACAGATGTTACAAATTTACAAAAATGTTAAATAATCTCACTCTTTTCACTGTTTTTTTATTATTTTGTAAAATACAGTTACTTTCCTAAAAATACATTATTTATGTTAACATGTATTTGGCTCTTTATTGTTACTTTTAAATGACACAATGTCAATTTTAAAACTTTCCTCCCAGTTTAAATTTCTAATTTAGTAACTATTGATTGGTCTAAGCTCAACAAACAAAAATCTTTGGCGTTCTAATAATTTTTTAAAGAAGATTTATTTATTTATTTTTTGGCTGCTCTGGGTCTTCACTGCTGCATTTGGGGTTTCCCTAGTTGTGGTGAGCAGGGGCTACTCCTTGCTGCGGCATGTGGGCTTCTCACTGTGGTGGATTCTTTCGCTGCAGAGCACAGGCTCTAGGTGTGGGCTTCAGCAGTTGTGACTCACAGGCTCTAGAGTGTTGGTTCAGTAGTTGTGATTCACAGGTGTAGTTGCTTCATGGCACGTGGGCTCTTTCTGGACCAGGGATCGAACTCGTGTCCCTTGCACTGCAAGGTGG